>NC_081433.1:44082166-44308019 GCF_949786415.1 Peromyscus eremicus
GTCTCCCTGTGCCATGCCCAGTGATGGATTACAGACATTTGCCACTGGATAAGCTTTGATGTGAGTGCAGGGGATGTACAAGTAAATCCTCTTGTTTGTACCTCAAGCATTTTACCCAATGAACCATTTCCCAGCCCTCAAAATAATCTTATTTTTGAAGGGCAATCTACAGACCTACTGCATTGCCATAAGTCTAACTGCATGTGCATAACACAGATTCATCCTGAGAAGTAAATAAAACGCATGTGGAAAATATTTGAGTCACGTCTAGCTTCATAGGCTCATGGCAATTCAAGGATTGATGAAAATACTAACTTGCATTTATCTAAGGTTATTTTCTTTAATATGCAGCAAAGCAGCAAATCAATGGCTCTAAATGACGAAAGTGAGATCAAGAATGCACAGGGATGTGATTAGAGTCATCAGGATCCTAGCAGCCTTCAAGAAATGAGGGATCTATTATCAGAGAATCACCAAAGTATCTGATGAGCCACAAGGACTGTAGTGTAGTGTACAGCACATCCACATTCGTAGATCTACCTCAACCCTATTGAAGAAACTTGGAACTGTTCCTTTGTTAACATGGTAATGCATAGCGCTTCATTTCCCCCAGTACAATTGGGCAGGCTTAATATTTCACTGTATAGCACTGATGGCTACTTCAAATGCTGCATAATATAATGTGATCACATGCCTCTAACAGATAAATCAGGAACAACAATTTCATGAGTCTGTCAACTGCTTTAGTCACCGTCATTTCAGGAAATGTATGTTTTTATTTAGTAACCCATGGAATTTTTCAGCTGAAAGTAATTGGACTTTTTCTAATACTGCTAATAGACACTATGAGTTATGGTATTTATATTTTCCTGATTTTTTAATATAACAGAATAATTGAAAGAATTCAATCCATCTATCTATCCATTCATGTTCAGAAAGAACATTACATATCTAGTATAATATAGTTAAAGAAAAGCATTTGTATCTGAATTTCCTTGAAGAAATGTTAATAAAAAACATAAGGTTCTCATACAATATCGGGAAAAATACAAGTTAGAATGTGACTGGGAAGAAATAAGTGTCCTGGTTTGTGTCTCATTTAATGGGAAAGATGTCTAACAGGCAGCCCCCAATTTCCCATGTAACCACGGCCCAGGCAAAAACCAAGGACATTGTTTTTCTCTTCTCAGAATTTGGAAAACAAATCCGTTTTCAAACCGTCCCGTTTTTCTATTCTGGAAATTTCAGGTAAATGGAATCATCAGGGTGTGCAAATCACCACTTTTCTCTTTTGCATTCCCTCTCCCCACTTCCCTAACCTCGGTTCCTAGTCTCTGCACTTCCCCCACTAGTGTGTAGGAGTAAAGTTTTATTTCCTACAGGATGTCTCACAATGGAGCCCAAGTTCACCTAGAATTTAAGATCATCTGGCCTCAGACTCACAGATGTTGATCACTATAGATATGTGCCATCCCACCTAGGAATGGTAAACTATCTTTGTGCATTTTAATTTTTCATGTTGATGTGACTGTGTGAGGGATCTATGGGGAGAGGAGGAGACAGGAGAAGGAAGGCAATGGTATACTGAGAAGATGACGATTTGCTTCAGGAAAGACTTTTAAGTGAAATTAGTACTTAGTGTAAATACTGTCTTTTTACTCACAGACATGTTTCACTCTATATTTTTAAAACTTGACAATGTTTTCACAAGTTTTTTTTAAATGACACTAGTTTTGGCAGTACATTAAGGACACCTAAGCAATTCTCCATTTCAAACTGAGAAGCATGCATTTGAGCATGCTCTGGGTTCAGATGAGTCCTGAAGGACTAGCATGTCCTATTGCCTGAGGAATCTTCCAGGTCTTTCTCTATTAAAGATCTTTAGATCAGTAGACACTTCTTGCCCTCTCGGTCTCTTCATTAAAATGTTGAGTGCAGTTGGAGAAGGCATCATTATAAGGTCAAAGTTATAACTTCTGAAACCATTCTGTTTCCCATTAGAGAGCAATGTCAGCCTCACATAGTTACCTATTTAATATTTCAGGTAGGAAAAATTCCCAAGGGTCAATAAGTTAATACTTCTGAAGTTACAGTTCAAGAATTTGGGACAGACGTTGATGTCATTGCCCTCTATGGGCACACAGCAGAGGTAATTCAATCTGAAGCCACGGATGAAACTGAGGGGGCTCACCCTTTACATCTTAAACATGCTATTGAAGACATTGGTCTTCTTCACCTAATCCAGCTACACCTGGGCATGCCACAGCTGGGTCTCCACTGCTACTCAGTCAAATAGTTGCATTCGTTTCTACTTCACTGTGCTGTGGTCCCTCTGGTTCTGCCTCTCCTGTTGGTAAGGCTGCAGTCACTGCCGGGACTGTCTTGAAATATGTTGGTGCTATTTCATGGTTATCATCGCCATACTCCAGCTTATAGACCATCCTCCACTTTTCTAGCTTTATCAGCACTTCACATCATCCTTACCTGCCAGTATCTTGGTTTCCATATTCTAACTACATTGCATTAATTTCTTTTAATTAAATTTTTTCATTTATTTTACATCCTGGTCACAGTTTCCCCTACTCTTCCTCTCCCCCCACACCTCCCTGCCCCCCCCATTGATGCCTCCTCTGTTTCTGTTCAGGAAGGGACAGGCCTCCTATGGGTGTCACCTAAGTATGACATGACATATCAAGTTGAGGTAGGACTAAGCTCCTTCCTTTGGATTAAGTCTGGGCAAGGCAACCCAGTATGAGGAATAGGTCCCAAAAGCCACCTCAGTCATTAGGGATAGGCTCTGATCCCACATCTAGGAGTGACAAAAATAGACCACAACTATCACACTGTTGATACACAACTGCCGCACAACTGTCACACATATGTAGAGCGTCTAGGTCCATCCCATGCAGGCTCCCTAGCTGTTGTTGGTCCAGTGTCTGTGAGCTCCTATGAGCCCAAGTTAGTTGTTTCTGTCATGATGACAGATTATGATTGACACCCCTGGGTCATACAATCCTTCCTCTCTCTCTTCAACAAGATTCCCAGAGCTCAGCCCATTCCTTGGCTATGGATCACTCATTGCATTAATTTCTAACTACCTCAAATTTGAGACTATAAAACCAGGTATGAAAGAGGCCAAAACAGCTTCAGTTAAGGAGAAAATAGTTGGACATCTAACTACCTTGAAAGATTGATGCATACACCCACCACCAACAACAACAACAACAACAAAAGTCAACTAAAGAAAGAGGTCATGAATATGAAAGACCCAAGGAAAGTACTTGAGAGGGGCTGGATGGAAGAAAGGGGAAGATGATATACTTCCTTTATAATCTTAAAAGTTATTTTTTAAGAAATGGTCTTCCATTCTTGTCTCACATAAGATGTAGTCTACATCTTCATAGACAGAGAAGACCTAAAGAATGTCTGCAGCCGTCTTGTGAATGCTACTGAATGCCCTTATGGAGACAACCTCTCCCCAAAGGGTGAAGTTGTTGGCACTTTCCTTGGACGTCCTGTAATTGCCAGAGGAAGAGTCTACTGCAGGCAGCAGCCTGTAGCTTTTCACTATTTGTCATCGCTAAGGAGGAGCCAGTGACCTCCGTGGCTCATCCTGGCTCCTCCTCCAGACAGTCAAGCATCTCATGTACAGATAATATGCACATATGAAAACATAGAGTAAGTAGCATTTAATTTATATATCTAAGTACAATCTTAAATAAAATGCGAGTCAAATAATGTTTCTGAATTAAATATTACATGAACTATTTAGGAATTGTGAGTGGAAAGGAGATAATTTGACAGCAAAAAAATCATCTGTGTGATTAACCACTCAATTAGCTAAATGAGAACAGATATGCTACCACGTGGTTAGTAAGAAAAAAACATTTGGTAAAATTCAACACTGATTTATGATAAGGAATTTTAACAAAATACGCAAAGGGAATTTTGTTCTCATAATATAAACTATTTGTAAAATAAATGATAAATATTCAGAGTATTATTTTTCCTCTGGTTATGATCAATTCAGAAATATGTTATCACTGCTCATTACTGAATATCCTAGATAAGGACTGAGGACCAAGTACTCAATAGAAATGTAGTTTCACTTGAATATTATTTGGAGAGGAAGCAGTTAATACCTTTATTTTTAGGGACATTGTCATTACCAAAGAAATCTCATAAGATTCTTGTGTATTTTTCAACAAATCAAATTTCAAATTAAGTCATTATAATCACCTACTTCCATGTTTTTGATATTCGAGTAAAAAACAGAGATACAAAGGTCAAAGATCATGTTTAACTTTGGGTTTATGAAGTTTCCTCTTTTTATATTTTTAGGAAAAATATATATTATAATGGCTTTTATATCCTCACTCATCAGGGATTAATACAGTGATTTATTACTTAAAGACAAGTTCAGTGAATGAGGTGACTTCTCCAACTTACTGTTCTGGGACCTTGTATTCTGTTTGTACAGAAAAATGGAGCCCAGATGAGCTAAGGCTTACCTCAAATTTGAGACTATAAAACCAGGTATGAAAGAGGCCCAAACAGCTTGAGTTAAGGAGAAAATAGTAGAAAAGAGAAGGCTCTATGGAAATAATCCTGAAGTTCTGGAAAGGGACCTTTATAGTAGCTCATGTGTAAGGCAAAGTGACTTAACTCCATGAAAAACCTCAACAAGATTAGAGAGTGGGGTAGCACAGAGGAGGCTGAAGCAGGTGGATCACTGTGAGTTCTAGGCCAGCCTGATCTCCATATAGAGCTCCAGGACAGCCTGGGCTCTATATAGAAAGACTCTGTCTCAAAAAGGCGGGGTGTAGAATAGTTGATACCCAGGATGGAAATAGTGCACATTCCATGCAACCCCAGTGAACCTATAACCGATGAAATTTTAAGTACAATACTCAGAATGAGTCTTGCCTTAACAATAGTTATGCTTAAACACTGCTATGTTCTGACTGAAATATCAGTTTCTGATAGCTCAGGTGTATCTCACACAAAATATTTTTAAATTACTGTTATAGAAGATACATTTTTATTTGTTTCATTTTATTTTTTTAACTTTAATAATTTTGTCCTTAAATACTATATTTACATTATTTCCACCCTTTCTTCAACTCCCTCCAACTCCTCTGGTGTCCCTTCCACTTCCTCTCAAATTTATGACCTCTTTATCTTTACTTACTATTGAAAGATATATTAATAATATATGATACATATTTACACACACATACTATATATATATATATATATATATATATATATATATAAAACTTGACAATTTCATTTAATGTTTCTTACGTGTGTGTGTGTGTGTGTGTGTGTGTGTGTGTGTGTGTGTGTGTAAATATAGGGATTATCACCTGTAATTGGTTAACATATCGGGGGCTTGTCCTGGATAAGGCTGATTCTCCCTCTCTCAGCAATCATTAATTGCCTATAGCTTTTCATCTAAAGCCTGTGAAATTTCCCCATCCATATTGACATATCAACTAGTATTGTCGTTGTGCTGATATTGTTGAGGCTACCATATTGTTGAGATTTTTACAGATGCAACTTCCCTGTCATATATAGAAGACACTATCTCACAGTAGGCATTTGGGTCCTCTGACTTTTACCTTCTTTCAATCTCCTCTTCATAATGTTCCGTGAGCCTCAGGTGTGGGAGTTATATTGTAGATGTGTCAACTGGGGTTCATCAACCCCCATCGATTGTTCTCTAAATTTGACCAATAGTAGGTTCTGTAATGGTCTGTCAGCTTCAAAATGAAGGTTCTTTGATAAGGGGTGAGAGCTGCACTTATCTGGGGGTATAAGGACAAGTATTTAGAATATAATTAGAAATTATAATGGTTAGGGAAGTGGCACTAGTAAGCTCTTTTCTGGAGTCCATAGCATCACTGGCCATAGGTAGTAGTGGTTAGATTTACTACTTCAAGCATGATATCCCTCCTGTTGAATGGGCCTTAAGTCCAACAAGACAGTTGTTGATTACCACCAAGACATTGAGTTCTACTGTTGCACCTTTGAGGGTATATTGCCATGATGGTCATGTTTGTGATTCATAATTGACAGCTGGATAGGACTATTGATAGCTTTTCTCCCTTGCTAGCTTGCACTCTACCTTTGGATACGATGAAAGTTAGTCATCAGGTAGGAGGCTTCCCTATCAGTTCCAGCCGAATCCCTCCACATCTGGTGTTGGAAGTATGTGGTGTCTTCAGCGATAGAGTCTTCTCTTCAAGTCCTGGGAGACAGCCAAGGGCAATGGCAATAGCAGATATTGTTCGGGACGTCTCTTGGATTCCTCCGACCAGCCTCTCAGAGAAGAGATCCCATGCCTAGCACTGGAGATTTTGTTAGTCTATGGCTCTTGGCAACAATCTAATGCACTATTGCTACAACTGTAATAACTTCAGTATGCGTGTGTGTGTGTGTGTGTGTGTGTGTGTGTGTGTGTGTATGTGTATATAGTGTATTTTAAGTAGACACAAAATAGTATGTATCCCTACTGCTTTTTCAAACATCCTTAGCATTATTTATTTCTTCTCCTTCACTCTCCCTCTGTCCCTCTTGTCCTTTCTGTCCCTTAATCAGTGAAGTACCCCCTCAACATTGTCCCCCCTTTCCCCATTATGGGCTGGGTTACCTCAGTCAGTATAATCTTTACAAATTCCAATCAATTATCTACAAATTTCAGTCTTTCTTTGCTTTTCTTTACAGACTAATAGATTTCCATTGTGTATTACATTTTCATTATCCAACCATCAACTGAAGGCCGTTGAGATTGTTTCTATTCTATTTATTCTGTTCTATTTATTCTATTTCTATTTATTGTTTCTATATATTTGATCCTAGCTACTTTGAGTAGAGCAGCAAGGGATATGGCTGAGCAAGTATCTTTAGCATAGGATGTCAAGTCCTTTGGGCATATGCCAAGGAAGGCATAGCTGGGTCATATGGGAGATCTGCTTTTAGCTTTTTGAGAGTTTGTCACATTGATTTTCAGAGTAGTTCATGCAAGCCCCCCAATGGTGGATGACAATTCTCTTTTCCCCACACCCTTGTCAGCGTTTCTGACATTTTTCTTTTCTTGATTTTGGCCATCTTGACTAGGTAAGATGAAATCTCAAAGTAGTTTTAATTTACATCTGCAACACAAAATGCAGATGTTAAGTAGGTTGAGGGGACACCAAGCATAGGCAATGCTAAACAGCCTTCAGCAGGCCACTCTGAGTGACACTGAGCATTTTCTTTGAGCTAGCAAGAGTGATGTCAAGAGGAAGTATGAGGAATAGGCCCACACTGCACATGTACTTTTTGTTTCCAAGCTCTATAATCATGTTAGGAGAAAGATTATGTACTTCTTTCTTTGTAAAAAGAGAATAATAAAGTCTATAAGCATGACTGCAATAGTGAGCTTTTGCTCTTCACAGCCTTCTATAGACTGTCCTCACCCACCTTCAGCAAGTGGCCTCTCTGATGCCACCACTGATCCACTTGCTGGCTGTCTCCCAGAAGTGCCTCTTAGGACACGAACATTTTGCCCAAAGGTTCCATAATACATGGAATTATGTAGAAAGGTATGCCTGCTAAATTCACTTTAAAGGCAATATTTTCCCAAAGCCAAAGGTTGTTCTCTGTTTCTATGCCCTATCCTAAAGCGTATTTGGCTATATTTTTCAAACAGAAAGGATGACAGATCTAGTTTGCCTGAGATATAGGGATTGTAGAATACAGGGGCTATGTTAAGACAGATAGCACCAGGTAAATCAGAACAAATTGGTCATCTTCAGTGTCATGAAAGGACAATAGAAACATGACTAGGCCTCAAGTTTGAATATGAACTCCTACCTAATTATCATTATAAGGAAGAAATTCACTAAAAACTAAGAATTACTTTAAAAAAATATACTCTAGTCCTTATGAAGTCATGAGTTAAAGCTTAAGAAAATTTAGTTCAAAATTGTTTTCCATTTTTATGGCTCGAGAATTTCACACACTCATATACTGTTTTAGTCAACCCCTTTGCCTAGTCCCTTCCTTCCAATTCCTCCCCTATCCCTCTGCCTCTATTCTCTCCAAACACATGTTTTTTTAACCCACTGATTCTTTTTGGTGCTGCCCATATGTGGCTGTCTATTGGAACAGGATAGTCTCTAAGGGGCCACATCCTTGAAGAATACTGACTCCTCCATTCCCAGCAACCATCATTTTCCACCTTCCAAATCCATGCTGGGATTTTTCTCTGGCTTTGTCATTCATTTCATTCTGTGTGAGAGGAGCTCTTTGTGAAGCCATGATTTCTTCAGTCTACAGAGCCTTGAAAGCTCATTCCCTCCTGGAATGAATCATATTCCCCTAGAGATTCAGAATTTCTATTTGTTGAGTTCCAAAGCTGTTCTGAGGCACTATATAGAGAATCTGGGGATCCACGTGATTACATGTAATATGGATAATGGAACAGAGCCATGCATCACACACGTACAATTTAGCAAACAAGATAAGCTTCAGACTCAAAAACAATTATCTGAAGAGAAACCATATTCCCAGAACCCATGAAGTTTGTTGATAAGTATCATAGCAGTATCTCACACTTAGTGAAGATGAGAACTGTGGCCAAATCCTCTTTCTGATATCTTCCTGAAGGAAGGTACATGGAGAAAAGCTCAGCGTTAGTTTTCCTAGGAGAGAATCCAAGCCTTCCAATAAACTCCGCAGAACCCATGATCTGTGTACTTGAACTTCATTGGGAGCAATCTCTGAGCAAGAAGCAAGTTTTGGCAGACACAGTTCCTGAGTAAAAACTCACACAGGTACTGACTTCCCTCTCAGAGAGAAAGAAGACATTACTGTTGAGCAAAAGGGGGTGGGGGGGGAGAAAGAAATTTGCAAAGAAGCAGTCCAGCTTCTTCTCATCTTAAGTGCCTTGATTTCTATCCATTACATTAAAAGTTGCTTAATATCCCTTTTCTTCTGAGTCCAATGTTCCTGGCATCCCTGTAGTGTTAGCATGCACGTTTTTGTTGTAATGTGCTTTCAAAGCCCCATACTGCAATGGCTGGTGCGTCATCCCATGCTGCTATTGCCTGGGCCTAACACAGCTGTCTGAGGGATGATTACTCTACTCAAGTGCAATTCACCATCTATATTTAATTTGAGAACACAGAGCAGGGCCTGACTTGAGAGGCACCGCGCAGATGCAAAGCTAATGTTTTCTCCTTCATAGCCCCTTCCTTGAGCCAGCGTGCAGAATAGTTTCCGTTACAACTGATGTATCACTGCCAACCTAAGCCTGGCACTAGTCACTTAAAACTTAATCCTCGCTGTAGCTCTATTCCAGGAAGGTCTGGCTTCTACAATCTTGGCTATTAAAAGAGCGGTTCTACTGTGGATAAGGCTGTCAGCATCGTCAGTAGCCGAAATCCAAACATTACATGGCTTTGGAATTAAAACCACCTACTTGGGCTTTTGTACGGAAGAAACCAACTGCAGAACTCTGGTTTCACTTCAGTGAAATGTCCTCAGGAACACTGAAGGTAAAGCCGAGGACTTCGCTTAGCCCAGCATAATGCTACTGGCTGGCCACATTGGTCTCTGATTTCCTTCCGGCTACACCTCAAGGTCTCTTGCCCCAGATGTGGGAAATCCAGGCAGTTTCCCGAACTGAATATTCTCTTCAAAAAGCAGGCGTGCTCACTCAGGATCTATCACTGTGAGGTTTACCACTTACAAAAAGAACAGGAGAACCCAGATAGAAAAGATACAAAACATTTTAGAAACCTCAAGCAAAACTAGCCCAAATTATCGTTTGAGGGAACCAAGAGGACAACTTAAGGGTCGGGTCATGAGTGTACCACATCCCCTCTATCTTCATTACAACACAGTTGATAATTAAAAGTCACATATACATTTCTAGTCATGGTAGCCAGCATATGCAAGGCTAAGGTGAGAAGATTTTGAGTTTGAGACTACCCCAAGATACTTTGAGAAAACCTATCTCAAACCAATTGTAAATATTCCAGGTGTGTATGGTGCTTCCATATTTCCATATGCTGCCATACTATTATGACAGTAAACATAACATAACTAATCTATGAAATGCTTTATCATATGAATGATGCCGAGAGAGGTGGGGGAGAAGGACTTAGGATGTACTCTGAGTGAATTTCAGGAAAACAACACAGTGTTATTTACTGGTCACTTGGTTCACATTAGCTCTCCAGAGCCAATGTATCTCACACAACTCAGCTTTATACCCTTTGGTGGACAAAACAACTATCTTTTACTCTGTTTCTGTGAACTTGACACTTTTAGATTTCACATATGCATGAGATCACATCACACAGTATTTGTCTTTGCATATGTGGGTTGTTTCGCTTGGCTTAATGCCCTTAAGGTTCATCCATGTTGCTCCAAATAATATTTCCTTCTCACAATTTAATAACATACCATTGGATATATATATATATAATATATGTATATAATAATTTTTATATAGCCATCTGATGACAGATATTTAGGTTCTCTTTCTCACTGTTTCTCCTTCTGCTGTGTGTGTGTGTGTGTGTGTGTGTGTGTGTGTGTGTGTGTGTGTGCATGCATGCTGTGGTTACAAACATGTGCCATAATCCCATCATTGTAAATAGTGCTGATGAAGATGAGAATGCAAATATCTTTTTGAGACACTTGTTTAATTTCCTTGGGTAGATGCATACACAGAAGAAAGATTTCTGGGTTGTCTGTAGTTCTTTTTTATTTTTTCTTTATTAGTTCTATTTTGGGGAAGTAGCTTCTGGTTTATATTGCTTCCTATAGCACGATAGCAATTTGCACACCCACCAACAGTATTGTAAAGTTATTGCCACGGGCTTTTTTTCCCCACATCCTTGATACTTGCTGCTTCTTCTCTTCCTAATAATAACCATTCAAGCAGATGTGAAGTCATAATTCACTGTGATATCAATTTGCATTCCCCTTGTGCTCAAGTGTGCTTTTCTGTTGCTATGATAAAACAAGCCAAAAGCAACTTAGGGAGGAAATGGTTTATTTGGCTTAAACTTCCAGGTTACAATCTATCACGGAGGGAAGTCAGGGCAAGAACTCAAAGCAAGAGCTTGAAGGAGAAGCCATGGAGTAGCATTACTCAAGGTCTAGCTCCCAGGCTAGCGTTCAGCTATCTTTCTTAGACAGTCCAGGCCAAAATAAGCTCTTTCTTCCCCAAGTTGCTTTTTGTCATAGTGTTTTTATCACAGCAACATAAAAGTAACTAATATAACCTCTTTTTAGCTAAGTGCCTTGCAATATTTTTTACCCATTCCATAGGTTGTCTCTCTGCTATGCAATTCTATTCTTCTGTTTGTGCCTCATTACCAATATATGAAAACATTGTCTTTTATTTACTGAATATGATAATAAATGTCAAGCTGTCATAGGTGACCTTTATTGTATTTAGGTAAATTCTTTATATGCATCTATTTTGTTGAGGATTTTAGTAATGTGTGGATGTCAAATTTTATCAAATGTTTTGTCTCTATTGATAAAATGCATGTGATATTTTTATTGATTATATATATTTTGGTAAGAAAATGGTAAAGTGAGAGGGGGTTTTATCTCAATGGGAGAGTGCTTGTCCCACTGTACTAACAGAAATAAAGAGAGGAAGACCAAGACACAGAGGGAGAGACTAAAGTATTATACTTTTAGTGACCACATTCAGTGTTGCAAAGTACACGAGCTGAAAGCAGTAAATTCCCTGGAATGGGCTTCCAACCCTGCAGACTTGTAATAATTCGTCTCTTATGTATTTATATGTCTTAAGAATTAAAAGATTAAAAATAAACTTTCTATCAGACAGGCCACTGAGAGGAAGGAGATGGTAATTTGACAGGGAATAGAGCTGAGACACAGACGTAGCATTAAGTTCTTTTTCTTGTATGACTGGCACGCGTGTCATCTGGGTCACCACACAGTGGGGATGGCTGGTCCCACTGACCTAGAAAGCAAGTATCTGGAACATAGGAGACACTCAAATATAGTAAATTAAGTATAATGCACTTACCTTCGTCTTTATAGGTAAAATACAGAGGGAGGAGGAAATGTAGGCAAGTAAGTTTAATCTATTTTTCTCATGACACATTATGAAAGTTAATTGTTTTTAAATAAATATTACATGCAATCACTTCTTTCTTGCTGCAACTCAAGAACCCTCAAATGTATAAATCCGTGAAGTAACCATGTAAATGTGCCTATTTTATAATTTCTAGATAAGCAAAATTTATTTTAGTTTTTTACAAGTCTCAACTTAATGAGTATTTATTCTAATTTCTCCAGAATCCCATTAAGGGTTCCTCTATTTTCAAATAAGTTAGATACACTATGAGTGAAAATTAGACCATTCCTACATCACATATTTAGTGATTATTTGAACATCTACAGTGCGTCTAAATCACTTTTGGATACAACTGTGGAGTTGCTTTCTGGACATGTTTTTGTGAAGAGTTTATTTCTCATACTCATCCTTTATGAAAATTCAAAGGTGCATTTTACTCACTCTCTTAACTCTGATAACCTGCTGTGAGCTGTCTTCCCATATAACATGAGTGTCTGACGTGTTTAATAGCCACATTGTTTGAGTTTCCTCAGGGCACACTCAGGGAACGTGTGTGTTCAACAGTCCTACAGTAAGAACATAAAAGTGGTTGAAAATAGCACAACCTACAGTTTTACATATGACCATACAGGCCTTAGAGCATGCTTTCTCTTCTGGTCCAAAATCTAAGCATTGTTTGACAGATATATGCTCTGTTTTAATGTTTGAGTTGTCTTAAATATTTATAATTCAGTATTAATCAAGTTTTATAAGTTTTTTCTTTAAATTCAGCAGAATAAAAAGATAAGAAGTAGAGAAAAACAAAAGGAAAGCTAATTCTCATTGGCTGCCTACTTGTGTGACACTGTAGTAACATCCTGCTGCTTTCAGAAAATTAATGTAAAACAGCCTTGCCAGACCACGGGAGTAGCTCTGTTGATGACATTTTGCCCTCAGGGTGAATTCCAGAATATCATAAATATGGCCGGCAAAAATATTGGATGCACTCCCCCAAAATCCAAAGATTGTTAAAATGTGGGCCAAAATCACACACACACACACACACACACACACACACACACACACACACACACGTCACACAAACCAAACTACATTCTCTGGCAATCCTCCTAGAATAAAATTCTATACCATGACCACAGCCGAAACACAAAATAACTCAATACTCAAGGGAGTTGTATTTTTAAAAATTACCAAACGTGACAATGGCACTGAAGAATGAGTTCCCAGGCATCTTATCAGCCAAGGTGCTGCAGATTACCAACAGTGAGGGGTGGGATCAGTCTGCACAAATCATCCTTGCAAGTTATCAGCTTTGAAAACATGTCCGGTGCACAGACCATGTTGTTTCAGAATTTTTAAGCTACTGGTTTTTGTATCATGCCAGCTTTTCGAGGTATATTCAACACATCAAAGTTGTGTATATATATTGTTTATTTCAGTGTGAGGGTTTGATATAGGTACACATTGCATCATGATTACCATAGTTAATTCAATTAGTAGTAGCACCCACTGTACATAGTTACCACATATGTTAGAAAGACTTAATATTTGCTCTCATCAGTTTTTGATACAAAATACATTGCTATCAACTAGACTGATTATAGTGCATATTAAAGACACAGAATTTGCATATCAGAAAACTCAAAGTAAATCTACTTTTGAAATTGTAATAATGGATTTCCACAATGGGGGTACAGTCAATGAGTAACATTGCCAGTTACCTGAGCTCACTAAAACTTATAGGAAGCATCATAGACAGGAAGGACTTACATTGACTTTTCTTGTCTCCCACCTGATGTACTTTCAACAAATCATATGCTTAACAAATATGCATTTGCAGGTAATATGAACTGCAAATATCTTTAAAAACCGGAGGGATAATTTTTCCCAAAGTGTGCAGAACACTCCATAATGTTATTCATGACTAACAGCAATGTTCTGAAATCAGAGTCTCTGGCTTCAAATCCAACTTTGAGTCTTCTTAGCTCTATTATTTGAGGAAGAGGTGAGAATTTTGATTTCTTCATCTCAAAAAGTACTAATCACATAGAATATTGAGAAGATTGCCATGAAACTAAAATAAACAGATTCAAATGATTTCCTATGAAAAATGATATTTAAAATCATTTGATTTTACATATAAAATTTATATAGTTAATACATCAGTTTGCTAATTTCAGTCCCCTCATTTCTAATAAATATGCAAATGATATTTTCTACTAATCATAATTTTTGAAAGATCTTATCCATAATTGAATTTTATCATTAAATATACTTATAAGCAAATTTGAAAACTATTTTATAACAAAATTATTGTTTTTAAACATGAGATATAGGAATATTTCAATGTAAGTTATACATAAATAATTAGAGTTTTTTAACATAATATTTTTATTTATTATTTGGGAATTTCACATCATGCACCCTAATCACACTCACTTCCCAGGCCTCCAAGATCTGCCCCCTGCCCTGGGACCTCCCCCCCCATTTAAAATGGGAATTTCTCACAATATACATGACCGAAGGTAATGATCAGGTGGGTGGGAAATACATATATACGCAGAAATGCATGACTCAATAAGTGATGACCTGGGTACTAGGAGTAAGAAGAAGGGTTAATGGGAAAAGGCCCTCCTTACCTTGAGATGAGAGCAGTTCGGTAGACAAGGATGCCATTTATTATAAACAGGAAAAAAAAATGGACTGAAAGAAGAGTTCACCCTGAGTCTGAAGCTTGTGAAAAACAAAAAGATCAGGTGAGGAGTCAAAATGTGATGAGCTGCCCAGAAGATACAGCTGAGGTAGACATGAATATCAACAGTATATGCATGCAACCTGACAGAATAAGCAAAATTACCAAGGAAGAGAAACAACCAGGAAGGGGGTCAATCGGCTAAAATCTAAGTAGCCAAAGTTAAATATGAGGCTGCTGTAAACATATAGAAAAGATTCCAAGCAGCTATGACAGTGCCAATGCTTCAAAGGAAGTGATAAAAAAAAATCTTCCACTGTTCATAAACGTAAGTAACATAAAAACTAATTAGAGATTTGATAACATGATATTCCTACTTCCCTTAACACAAGGACAATTTCAACTAGGTTATCCATTGAAGGAAAGACTGACGAGATTCAGAGAATAAATGGATTACAAAAAAATGTACAAACATCTGTTGGCAGCCACTGGCAGCATAGATGTGAGGGAACTAGGAAAAGAGAAAGTGACAGGTAACAAGTTATGGTACAGAGAAGTAAGTTTTGTTTGCTTTCTGTTTTTCTTATTTTTATTTTTGAAATGATTATTCTATCACTTTCCTCTCCATTTTCTTCCCCCCAAACCCTCTCATATATCCCCACCTCTCCTTCAGATTTGTGGCCTCCTTTTTCATTCATTGTTATTGCATACATATGTAAATACATATATACATATATATTCCTATATACAGAAATACAGCCTGCTCAGTCTGTACAGTGTTACTTGTGTGGGGTGTGTGCCTGTGTGTGTGTGTGTGTGTGTGTGTGTGTGTGTGTGTGTGTTTTCAGACCATTTGGCGTCCTCATCCCTGGAGAAGACTATTTCTCCCACTCCCAGTGTTCCTTCGCTGCCTGCTGCTCCTTGTGTAGGGTGAGACCTCCTGTGCTTTCCCCTGCCCACATTACCGTGTCTAGTTGTTTTCTTTTAAGATACAAACATACTTTGGGCTCTAATGTTTTCAAGCAAATCATACTGAAAAAATTATAGTTTTAACATCATCTGATAAGACAGAGAAAACAAAACCACATTACTCAGATCCCCCGCGGCTTTTTAACCCAAGATTTTAAACTCCCCTAAGACAGAAACTGATTTTTCCTTCTCTTCTACCATGTTGATTTAGTGAGGCATTTTCTCCCGACAGTTCACTGTCAGAATTGTTGCCAGGAGAGGATGAAGAAGCAAGTTCCTCTGATTTACATGCAGCTGTACTCCAGCAAACAGCTTCCTTCTACTTCTTTTGGAACTGTGAAATATCCAAAAGTGATCTAATAAAATCCGAGAATTAAATGGATTTTAAATTAATGGAAGCTTGTTTGAAAGGACATTACAAGTATCATGTAATGATACTTACGAATAGCAAGGCACCAACCTACCAAATTCCCATTACCTAATTTTCATAGTCCTCTGGGATTTGAAAGAATTGTCAAGAACTCAAAAAAAAAAAAAATCACCACATGTAAAAAACATTTTGCCATTACTGTTTTAGTTAACTAAATCCACAGTTTATACAGTTTTCGTTATGTTTTATCTTTCTTTCTGTTAATTAAGCTATCCAATACAGCATATGCTTAAGTAAAGGTTGTTTGTAACAATGTGTTAAACTTTCCTTGTTCTGGGTCCCTTTGACAGTGTTGAGGAACCTTATAGATCACATTCAGTTGAGATGTGGTCTGATGTTTTTCTCATGATTGTAAGGGTGAAGACTTGGATTGAAATACACCAGAAGTAAGATAACATTCCATCACACCATACCACTTGTACATACTGTCAACGTGGCTTCCCAACACCTGTCTGAGGTAGTGTTCATGAGATTTCATCCCTCCCACATTACTCTTTTCCCCAAACTACACTGTACAATCTTTATATGAAAGCAACTCTATTCATCCTCTAGGTGAGGAGCAGGACGTTATATTCTGATTCATTGGTATATGACTATAAAATTCTGAAAAAAATCTTTTGCTGCTATTTCTTTACCCACTTACCATTTATTTGAAATAATGTGGAGTTATGAATATTTGTATGCTACCTTGGCTTATAGGCTCATGTATTTTATTGTCTTGGTTACTCAACTTCATCTGATTTTGCCATTAAAAGTTCCTGAATTTAAAACTTTTGTTCTTCTGCCATAACTGCATGACATGGAAACTTATTTCCTGTGTGGTTTAAGCTTGCTCTTATTTTGTGCCACAATAAGGAATTCTAGACTTACTTTATTTCATGCCTCAGTTCTGTAATCAGCATGTTCCAAGGAACCTTGATTTCTCTTCTTTCTGTTTCTCTCTGTCTCTCTCTTGAAAAAAGGTATTAGAACTAAAATTTAGGCATGAGGTACGTTTGCTACTAGAGTTACTCTTTCTAGGCCCTGTCAGTGGAAAGAACAAAGATATAGATGTATGTATGCATAATAACTGATCTTTGTATATGTATGTAAAAATATGTCTGCTTGTAAATTTCTGTATCTATATTAATCCAAAAAAAAATTTCATATTGATTTATGCAACTCAAATCCCTTAAACACAGATCATTCACTCTGCTCTTCATGACTATCAGTGACTCTCAACTCCAAAAACGGCACATCAGTCTTCCACCATTATCCATCCATTCATTTAGTTTTTAGTTTCTGTATAGTATTCTCAGCAATGTCTTCCTCATCCCATGGGAAACAGTATTGTCACAAATGTACTTGTGTGAAATTGTTTTCCCCTTTAATGCTGCAGACTCATTTCCAAAGTTACTAGGGGAACACTTTCTGTTCCCTCACTTCAATATGTTTCATGCAATTTGTAGTATAGTTAAATGGTTTTGTCATATCCTATCAAATTTCATACTGAAATTATCCAAATTCCTGAAATTTGTCATAAAAACTTATGGACATTGAGGTTCACTTTATATACACCAAATGGTATGATTTCTAACAAATATAGTACCATGTACCCCCAATTAAGCTATATATAGAATTATTTAATAACATTTAAAAAATCTAAATATGCACCAGGCCTCATCAACTTTCATCTTCTTCCTGTTAATCTCTAATGACAGTGGATTTTTTTCAATCATCTCAATAGTTTTGCCCTTTTCAGAATGCCACACAATTGGAGGTATATATTAGATGTCTTTTTAGATTGGTTTCTTTTACCAACAATATGAATTTAAGAATTAGTCATGCCTTTTCATGGCTTAGCAGCGTTTTTCTTTGGTGATTGTTGGTTTGAGACAGAATCTTACTGGGTGCCAAAGGCTACCTTTAAACTCATTGTGAAGCCCAGGTTGGCCTAAAACTTACAGTGACCTTCTCAAGTGCTGAAATTACATGGTCCACTACCAAGTCCAGGTTTTCAATTTCCCTCATAATGAACAGTTTAGTTCATCGGTTTTGACAATTATGAATTAAGCTACTGTGTACATACAGACTTTTATAAAAACATGCGGTTTCGGCCGGGCGGTGGTGGCGCACGCCTTTAATCCCAGCACTCGGGAGGCAGAGGCAGGAGGATCTCCGTGAGTTCGAGGCCAGCCTGGGCTACCAAGTGAGTTCCAGGAAAGGCGCAAAGCTACACAGAGAAACCCTGTCTTGAAAAACCAAAAAAAAAAAAAAAATGCAGTTTCATATCTGTCAGCTAAGTACCAAAGGATATGATTTATGGATACATGATAAAACTATGTTTAGTTTTGTAGAAAACGACAAAAAAAATCTTCATAGAGCTTGTCCCACTTTGTATTGCTACCAGCAATAAACAGCAGTGGCTGCAGCTTCCTGGAGACAGGTGCATGGTGACGTCTTCTTGTGTGTCTACATCAGCACCTCTGTAATGAGACGTGATGCTCAGCATCTTTTCCTGTGCTTGTTTTTCAGCTGCATTTTCGTGACATGTTCTTTCAGACAACCTGCCCATTTCTTAATTGAGTTATTTGTTTTCATTTTGTTCGGGTTTTAGGAGTTCTTTGTGTCCTTTGGAGGCGAGTGTTTAATCAGATATTCCACAAATATTTTCTCCCAATCTTGGCTTGTCTTTTCTCCATTCTAATATTTTCTCTCACAGAGAAATAGCTTTCTTCCTCTCTTTCCTTTTCATTCTTCTGAAGTCCAACAAAAGACATCCTTTTCTTTCATGGATCATGATTTTGCTCTTATATCTAACAACCGCAAATCCAATGTTGTGTAGAGCATTTCCTGTATGTGATTGTAGAATTGTATTGTCTATCTTCTTAAATTAGAATCTGAGATATATTTTTGCTTATTTGTAGAATGTGGTTGGCCTGTGTTGCACTTCTTTTTGTTATTAGACATTCATTTTTCCTAACACCATCTGTCAAAATTTTAATCTATATGAAGCTGTCAAGGATCACATGATTCTGTTTCCACTGATAACTGTTAGTTATTTCGTTTGTGCTAACTGTCTTGCTCTCCAGTACTTCATCTTATGGCATGGAACTGAGTAATATGAGCATTTCAGCTTTTCATTCCTGTGGACTTGTGATGGATACTCTGGATATCTTCAGTTTTCATATACTCCTTAATATCAGTCTGTTGGTCTGTCAACATCTATAAAGTCACTTGTGATTGTGTTTAGAACTGTACTGGATTTTTTCACCCATTTCATGAGAAGTCACAACTTAACAGCTGAACTTTCTCAAGTTGTGTACAAGGACTAGCTTTCCATTTACTTAAAGGTCTTTAATTTCCATCATCAGAATTTTGTAACTTCCTACACAGAGTAATGTGTTCTGGCAGATTTATTTCCATGCACCTCAGTTTAAAAAGTGCTATATTAAAGTCTACTGTATTTTTCAAATTTGTAATTCCTGTTTAGTGCTAGCACATAGAAAAATCTTTTGTGCTTACTTGTATCCTATGTCATTACTATACCTATAGTTGGAAGAAATTTTACTTGTCAGTTCTTTTGTATTTTCTGTGAAGATAACCATAACTTCTTTGAATTAAAGTAGGTTTCTTTGCTTACCCAAAATGAGTGGTATCTGGAAACCTGTGATCTTCCAACCCATGAAAAAAATTCAGTTATAGAGGACAGTAGAACAGACATAACATGGAATGAGGGGAAGGAATATACTTAAGCTATTGGCAGCTGATGGATACTGAGGGTACAAATGTCATTCTCCCCTGGGAATGTGGCTGCTGGTAAGTGTCCTCACACCCATGTGCATATGTGTATTCTTTGGGTATAGTATCCTGTAGATTTCCGTTGGGCCTATTTGATGCATGATATCATTTAATTTCTATGTTTTGCTGTTTATTTTTGCTCAGGTGACCTTTTGGACATAGTAAGGTATTGAAATAACTATTATTAGATTAGGTTCTATGTCTTAAATTCCAGTATTATGCTTTTTGTAAAATTAGTGTGACAGTTCAGTGTGCAAATGTTTAGAATTGTAGTATCTTTCTGGTAAATTGTTTGTTTATTAGAATGAAATATGTCTTTATCTCTTCTGATTAATTTTAATTTAAAGTCTATTCTGTCAGAAATTAGTATAATAATGATTGCTTGTTTCCTGGTCCTATTTGCTTGGAATACTTCACTCTAAGTAGGTGCAAAAATCTTATCACTATCTGTAGGACATGATCCTCTCTCTCCTTTCTCTTCATCCTAAACCCTACTTTGTATTTGCTCACCACAATGATACCTATAATTTGCACATAGTGGTGCTCAGAGTGGGCATGTGTGTGTCCGTTTCTGGCTGCTCTGTTTTAATGGAGCCAAGCAGGCCCATGGCTTCTTCTCGCCTGCCTGGAGCAAATTGTTCTATTTTGTTTTTAATTTGTTTTGTTTTCTTTCAATATTTCCTTGCTTTCAGTTTTCTCTTTAGGGCTGGTTTGGTGGACATGAATTCTTTTACCTTGAACATTATATCATAGAGATTTTTTTCTTCCTCTTTCAGTTATTGTACATAATTTCTCTGTGTGAAGTAGTCTAGTTTGACACTTCTGGCATTTTGAAACTTGAGTACATTGCTCCAGACTCTTCTGGCTTTTAACACTTCCATTGAGAAGTCCTCTGTCATTCTGATAGGTTTTCCTTTGTATGTGGCCTATGCTTCGTTTCTTGTGGCTTCCCATATCTTCCTCTTGTTCTATATGTTTAGTGTTTAAACTATAATATGCCACAGAGAGTTTCTTTTCTGGCCATGTTTATTTGATGCTGTGCACTTCTTATACCTGTATGGCTATGTCTTTTCCTAATCTTGGGAAGTTTTTTCTATGATCCTGTTGAAGATCTGGTCTAGGCCATTGACCTGATAGTCTTCTGTTCTGATTTGGAGATTTTTGTCTTTTCATGGTGTCTCAGAGTTCCTGCATATTGCTTTCATGTGGTTAATTTTTGTTTGTTTGTTTTTCCTCAAGTGGTCCAATTCCTCTACTTCAACAATCCTGATATTTGAGTTTCTACTTGATTTTTTTCTATGGATAAGTCTTTCCCTGGGCTTTTAAATTGGGTTTTTGAGTTTTCAATTCCATTTTCATTTTCAGGTTCAGTTCCTTCAGTATTTCCATCTCATTATTAAACTCACTTTTTATATCCTGAATTGTCAAATACCATTTCATTCGGCGTTATGGTGCTTTTTTGAACTTCACTCTGAAGATTATTTCTATCCTAAGCTTATTGCTGTGCTTGTTCCTGACTTGTTTGTTTGGTTGTTTGGTTGGTTGGTTGTTGGTTGATTGGTTGGTTGGTTGGTTGGTGGGTGGGTTGGTAGGTAGGTTGGTTTTTTTTGCAACAGGGTTTCTTTGTGTAGCCTTGGCTGTCCTGAAACTAGGTCTGTAGATCAGGATGGCCTCGAACTCACAGAGATCTGTCTGTCTCTGCCTCCCAAGTGCTGGGTTTAAAGGTATATGCCACCACTGCCCAGCTTGGTCCTCTCTTACTTAAACTCCTTGGTCATGTTTATGATTGTTTTGCTTTATTCTATGTCCTTGGGTAGTTCACTTAGGTAGTTCTCGTTAGAGAACATCCCTGTAGGTTTAGTGGGTTTTGTTTTTTATCTTGAGGATGGGTGGGTATTATCTTGACCTTTCCTAATTTTGTTTTGTTTTGTTTTGTTTTGTTTTGTTTTGTTTTGTGTGTGTGTGTGTGTGTGTGTGTGTGTGTGTGTGTGTGTGATATGACCAGGGCATGTGGGTTTCCTTTGTTGGTTATATGTCTGGTTTGAGAGTCTAACTTGGGACAGTTGAGGGTAAATTTGGTCTTTTGTTGTTGCTGTCGTCCAAGCCTGGTTGATTTCAGATCAGATATGAAGAGCTGGTAGATCAGACCTTCAGATAGTTGATTTTGGCTGTTTATTGGAAGGACAGTGATGATTCCAACTTAGTAGTAACCAAGAAAGAATGAGATTGTGACTCAAGACTCTGTGTGGGCTGATGTACAGGCTTAGATACCTGAACTAGGCCTGGTAGTATGAATATGATGCAGATTAGTGGGAATCTGGGGCACAGGCCAGAATGGGCTGCTGCACAGGCTGCAGTATCCAAGCAACAACAAAGTGTTGGGACAGCACAAGTGGGCAGGAGTCTGGATCACTCACCAGGTTTAGCTGATATGCAAGCTGCAGGCCCCCAGCTAGGCCTGGGAGTGTGATGGTGTGGGGGAGCAGGGATCTCCCCAGTTGACAACTGAGCTTTAAACAAATTCATCTGAATGCACGGAAAAATGTAGGATTTTAAAATACATACAGTCATTGAAGAGCAGGACAGTCTGGATGCAGAACTAATGCCAAAGACAAAACAAGAAAAAGAATACATTCAGCAGTTATACTGGTTTATATCTGTAACTTGACACAAATGTAGACCTATCTGGGAAAAAGAACTCTCAAATAAAGAATTGCCTCCATCAGATTGGCCTGTAGGCAAGTGTGTAGGACATTTTTGTGACTGATGATTGATATGGGAGGTCCCAGCTCACTGAGCACTGCCACCCTGGACAGGTGGTCCTGGGTCGTATAAGAAATCAGACTCAATAAGCCATGGGACACAAGCCAGTAAGCAGCACTCCCCCTGGTTTCTGCTTTGGTCTTGCCTCGGACTTCTTTTCATGATGGACCATAAGCTGTAAAATGAAGTAAATCTTTTCCTCCCCAAGTTGATTTTGGTGGTGTTTTATCAGCACTACAGAAAGCGAAGTAAGACAGTCATGAAAATAGAAACTTCCTAAAAAACATGGGCTTGGTCTCATCTGTTCATACAATAGACTGAAATAATAATTAATTGAAAGTTTAATGTTTGAGGTTTCTCTAATGCTATTTACTATTTATATGTTATAGAAATAGTGTTAGCAAATAATAAATATCACTTTTCAATGTTTTACCTTTCTGTAAACCCTTGCACTCATTTTTGAGGTTGATTAGGAAAAGTAAAAAAACAGGAAACTGAACATGGGCATTAAATTAATGTAGCCTATTCTATTAAGGGAACATTATGGGGGCAATATCAAATCCCCAACAATTCTCTGTCATCTCTTACAGATACAAAGGAAAAGAACCCCGAGTGTTTCCACACGGAAGGTCCTGGGGATAGTCCATCACTGTTTTGTCGTTACTCAGTATTTTATATTATCAGCAGACTTCCTAACAGTAGTCCCCAAAAGATGAAAGCAGACTCTCACTGAGAAGTCCACACAAATGGATTAATTTGTGTCACCATTTTTGGCAAGTTGCCATGGATACGGCAATCTGAAGGTCTCGGTGCCTCTGTGAGTTGATTGACAGTCCATTCACAGGGCAAGGCTTTACAAACCAGGGACATGAAAGGGCTCTCATTAGTGGACAAGGGCTTTACACGCATGTTGGTGTGGTGCTGTACGGAGTGAATGCTACCTTTCTGTAATCTGACCTTTATATTAATATCACTAATGAAGTTTGGAATTATAGCTCGAAAACAATTTTTTAAATGCAGCCGTGATATTTGTTTGATATCTACTCTTTGTTTGCTTTCGTGCAAATATAGAAAAAAGACAGTAGGGTGAGTGAACAAGCAGAGGAGAGTGTGTATTAGAAATCCTGTTTTTTTTTCCATAAAAATGTCATAGCCTAAGTTATTTGTCAGGATGAACTTGAGCACTGTGATATATTTAGATTAACAAAGGGAATGATTCCCATCAATCACATGAAACGGATAAAACATGGACCTACCTCAACTGAACGTACCAGGCTCTGCCGACTCCCCATGGGCGACCTTGCCTGGAGGGGGTGGAAGTAGGGGTGGCTTGGAGGGGAGGGCTGGGGGGTGGGAGGAGGGAGGGTGGGTGAATCTGTGGTTGATATGTAAAATGAATGGAAAATCTCTTAGTAAAAAAAATAATAATAGATAAAATAAGCAGGTTTCGTACTCAATTTTGTTTCTGAAGCACCACCCTAGAAATTCACATAGTCACATCACCAAGTATGCAAAGTTGTGTATTTATTTCTCTGTACCTAAGCTTAGGTCATGTGTCTCCATTGATTCTTGGTAATAAAATAACTTCCTCTCACGTTTTCAAAATAAATTCTATCAACTCGAATTCAATATGCTAGGGTATCTATGAGTCACTATACGATGCTTCCCATGTACCACTTCCATTTCTTTCCTCATTGGGGTTCCGGAGTTGGTTCGTTCTTCCCTGTTATCAAAGGGAAAGGGGACAGGCTTGTGATGCCCCTGGCTCCACGGACATCTGAAAACCAGTCTCCCTGCTGGAAGCACTGTCTCCTGTCCTGTTACGTCATCTGCTGATTACTGATGTCCCACAGCCACTTGTAGGCACTGGCGCTATCTACTTCTCAGACTCCACGCCAGCATCTTTCACACATTTCTTGTGGTGTTCAGGAATGTTTACCAACTTTTGCCGTGCCACACGGAGAAGCCTGAGGCTACATGAAGTTGCCTATAGACCTGACTACATAAATAACCCAACACATAGGCACTTCATCCAACTTAACTGTATCTTGACTGAAGTTTTAGCTGTTCATATGTGTCTCAACAAAATGAGTAAATTACATGAGTAGTTCACTTTGCTGATCTGTAGCTACACATCTCCACTTACTTCTATTCAAAGGGCCAGAAATAACAACTCCTTCGGAGCTTTGAGCTCAACATTCTTGCTGTTTTCTTCGAATCAGAATGAAATGTCATCATTTAGCACATAACCCACTTACAGTATGAGCTAATCCACCAATTGACAAAGGGAGTAAGATGGAGACTCTGCTGTCCTCTCCCCCCGCTTTTTTTTTTTTTCAATTAAATTGGGCAGAAAAGACAAGTCAAAATTAACACTCGGAACTGGTGACTTAGAAATATTTCACGTGGATTAAAAATTTAGCAACTAAATGAATCAGGACACTAATGAACCACAGAATGCAGGGATATTTACACACTTTTGCACAGGTGCATCCTAAAGGAACGTATTCTCAGTAGTAAACTGTCTGATTCCTGTATCCGATCTCCATGGAATTGTATAAAAATAATATGAGTTACAAACGGGAATAAACCATATGGATGAAGTGTGATGCTGGATGAGGTAGTACTATAACATAAAGCATTGCATAAAGGATTTACACTTGATCTTTTTATGGGTCACAATCTATAATTTAGCCAAGCTCATTATCTTACGGCACAGAAAGATACTTGGAAAGAGAGAAGGAAGCTGGTGAAGAGTCTAGACAATGTGATGATAAGGAAGGATAACTCATTAGGGAAAGCTAATTTCTAAGACAGAACTTCATACGGTAAAGTGTGCACTGCACATTAGCATGCAGATTGGTTACTGGGTAGAACAGAATGTATAGAACTAAGAGTTTAGTTAAGTTTGGTTGATATCTATTGCAAAGGCCTCTTTAGGTTTTAATCTTTCTGCCTCTATTTGGATAATAAATTTTAGCACCAGATATATTTCAGTTTATTTACATCTGTGTTTAATACTCAGTGATAATTCATTTTGAGATATATTTTGATCAGAAGTAATTTTAAAACCCTATGTATTCATTTTTCTATGAAGGTTTCTATTGCAAATCCTGAAAGTAAGTGCCAGGAAGCAGTCAAAAGTCCCAGACTTTGAGCTTTTTAAAGGATAATGAAAAAAAAAGGAGCAACTGTTGAGAATTGGTAAGTATTTATAAAATTTGATTTATAAGGATCAGCACTGTTAATGGTGAACTGGTGTGTGTAAGCTGTTGCTTGGGCCTGATTAAAAAAAAAATGCAATTTGAGAAAAGACACAAATAAGCAAGTTGTTCTTAAACTGAGCAGGGCTTTGCATCAGCTTATGAATATCCTTGGGTGTCTTAAAAAAAAACTTAGGATCTTCCCCCGGACTTCCCTTCTGAAGCACAGGTGAGTGCCCTAGCTTGCCCCCGACCCCATCCCTGGGCACCAGCCACTCCGGGGAAGACCTGCCCAACTTGGGCCCAGGTTCTGGACCCCGGGCAGGTGCCCTTCTACCCCAACCGGGAAGGATCCCCTTCTCCAAGACCCCTGGCAGACCCTGCAGTCTCCACGCCCTGCCCCCACGCCCATCTGCCTGAGCCCCAAGCCTCTTCCTGAGACTTAGAGGCCGGCCCCCAGCTCCCATCTTGCCCAGGACTTCCCTTCTGAAGCACAGGTGAGTGCCCTAGCTTGCCCCCGACCCCATCCCTGGGCACCAGCCACTCCGGGGAAGACCTGCCCAACTTGGGCCCAGGTTCTGGACCCCGGGCAAGTGCCCTTCTACCCCAACCGGGAAGGATCCCCTTCTCCAAGACCCCTGGCAGACCCTGCAGTCTCCACGCCCTGCCCCCACGCCCATCCGCCTGAGCCCCAAGCCTCTGCCTGAGACTTAGAGGCCAGGCCCCCCAGCTCCCATCTTGCCCAGGACTTCCCTTCTGAAGCACAGGTGAGTGCCCTAGCTTGCCCCCTACCCCATCCCTGGGCACCAGCCACCCAGGGAAGACCTGCCCAACTTGGCCCCAGGTTCTGCTCCCCGGGCAGGTGCCCTTCTAGCCCCACCGGGAAGGATCTCCTTCTCCAAGACCCCTGGCAGACCCTGCAGTCTCCACGCCCTGCCCCCACGCCCATCCGCCTGAGCCCCAAGCCTCTTCTTGAGACTTAGAGGCTGGCCCCCAGCTCCCATCTTGCCGTGGATTTCCCATCTGGAGAGAGAGAGAGAGAGAGAGAGAGAGAGAGAGAGAGAGAGAGAGAGAGAGAGAGAGGAGAGCACCCATCCTCCCCCGGACTTCCCTTCTGAACAAGAGCTTCCATCCTGCCCCGGACTTACAATTTGGACAAGAGAGCTCCCATCTGGACAAGAGAGAGAGACTTCCTGAATCTGTCAGCTCTGAACCAAGTGTGCGGATAAGGCCAGGAACGAACCACAAGGAGATGGGCAGACGTCAAGGCAGAAACACATACAACAAAATGAATAGTAATACACCATCACCAGGCCCTAGCCCTCCTCCAACACCTAGACCTGAACATCAGAAATTGGAAGAAGCAGAAGAAAATAGCCTTATGAATGTCATCATGAAGAAGCTAGAGGCTCGTGTAGAGGAAAAGACAAAAAAATGTGAAGAACGCTGTAAACAACTAGAGGAAAGGGCAAACAAATTAGAAGAAATCAATAAAGTCCTGGAAGAGAACAATAAAATACTGAAAGAAAATCAAGAAAAATCAATGAAACAAATGAAGGAAACAGTCCAAGACCTGAAAAAGGAAATAGAAAAAATGAAGAAGACACAAACAGAGGGAATGCTGGAAATAGAAAATCTGAGAAAACGATTGGGAACTTCAGATGCAAGTATAATCAACAGAATGCAAGAGATGGAAGAGAGGATCTCTAGCGTTGAAGATACAATAGAAGAAATAGATTCATCAGTCAAAGAAAACACTAAAGTCAACAAAGTCATGAACCAAAATGTCCAAGAAATTTGGGACACCATGAAAAGACCAAACCTACGAATAATAGGGGTAGAAGAAGGAGAAGAATACCAACTCAAGGGCACAGAAAATATATTCAACAAGATCATAGAAGAAAACTTTCCCAACTTAAAGAAGGAAATGCCTATGAAGATACAGGAAGCCTATAGAACACCAAACAGACTAGACCCCCAGAAAAAGTCCCCTCGCCACATAATAATTAAACAATTAAACGTACAGAATAAAGAAAGAATATTAAGAGCAGCAAAGGAAAAAGGCCAAGTGACATATAAAGGCAAACCTATCAGAATAACACCCGATTTCTCAATGGAGACTTTGAAAGCCAGAAGGTCCTGGACAGATGTAATGCAGACATTAAGAGACCATGGATGTCAGCCTAGACTAATATACCCAGCAAAACTTTCAATCGTCATAGATGGAGTGAACAAGACATTCCATGACAAAGCCAGATTTAAACAATATTTATCCACAAACCCAGCCCTACAGAAAGCACTAGAAGGAAAATTCCAACCTAAGGAAGTCAGATACAACCTCGAAAACACAGGCAATAGATAAAGCCACAGCAGTAGACCCCAACGAAGAAAAGTACACACACATCACCACCAAAAAATAACAGGAATGAACAATCACTGGACATTAATATCCCTCAATATCAATGGACTTAATTCACCTATAAAAAGACATAGGCTTACAGAATGGATACGAAAGCAGGACCCATCTTTCTGCTGCATACAAGAAACACATCTCAAATTCAAAGATAGACACTACCTAAAAATAAAAGGCTGGGAAAAGACTTTCCAATCAAACGGTCTTAAGAAACAAGCGGGTGTAGCCATCCTGATATCCAGCAAAATAGACTTCAAACTAAAATCAATCAAAAGAGATCAAGAAGGGCATTACATACTCATCACAGGAAAGATCCACCAAGATGAAGTCTCAATTCTGAACATTTATGCCCCAAACACAAGGGCACCCACATATGTAAAAGAAACATTATTAAAGCTTAAATCACATATAAAACCCCACACATTAATAGTGGGAGACCTCAACACCCCACTTTCACCACTGGACAGATCCCCCAAATCGAAACTTAACAGAGAAATAAAGGACTTAATTGATGTCATGACTCAAATGGACTTAATCGACATCTACAGAACATTCCATCCTAACAAAAAAGAATATACCTTCTTCTCAGCACCCCATGGAACCTTCTCTAAAATTGACCACATACTTGGTCACAAAGCAAATCTAAACAGATACAAAACAATTAGAATAACCTCCTGTGTTCTATCAGACCACCATGGTCTAAAGTTGGATTTCAACAACAACAAAAACTACAGAAAACCTACAATCTCATGGAAACTGAACAATACCCACCTGAATCACCAATGGGTTAAGGAAGAAATAAAGAAAGAAATTAAAGACTTCCTAGAGATCAACGAAAATGAAGACACCACATATCCAAACCTATGGGACACTATGAAAGCAGTACTAAGAGGGAAATTCATAGCACTAAACGCCCACATAAATAAGCTGGAGAAATCTCACACTAGTGACTTAACAGCACACCTGAAAGTTCTAGAACAGGAAGAAGCAAAGTCTCCCAGGAAAAATAGATGCCAGGAAATTATCAAAGTGAGAGCTGAAATCAATAAAATAGAAACAAAGAGAACAATACAAAAAATTAATGAAACAAAGAGTTGGTTCTTTGAGAAAATCAACAAGATAGACAAGCCCTTATCCAAACTAACCAAAAGACAGAGAGAGAGCATCCAAATCAACAAAATCAGAAATGAAAAGGGGGACATAACAACAGACATTGAGGAAATCCAGAGAATCATCAGGTCATACTTCAAAAACCTCTATTCCACAAAACTGGAAAACCTAAAAGAAATGGATAATTTTCTGGATAGGTACCACATACCTAAATTAAATCAAGACCAGATAAACTATTTAAATAGTCCAATAACCCCTAACGAAATAGAAACAGTCATTAAAAGTCTCCCAACCAAAAAAAGCCCAGGACCAGATGGTTTCAGTGCAGAATTCTACCAGATCTTCAAAGAAGAGTTAATACCAATACTCTCTAAATTGTTCCATACAATAGAAACAGAAGGAACATTACCAAACTCCTTCTATGAGGCTACAATTACCCTGATTCCCAAACCAAACAAGGATACAACAAAGAAAGAGAACTACAGACCGATCTCCCTCATGAACATTGATGCAAAAATACTCAATAAAATACTGGCAAACAGACTCCAAGACCACATCAAAACAATTATCCACCATGATCAAGTAGGATTCATTCCAGGGATGCAAGGATGGTTCAACATACGAAAGTCTGTCAATGTGATACACCATATAAACAAACTCAAAGAAAAAAACCACATGATCATCTCACTAGATGCTGAAAAGGCATTTGACAAAATCCAACACCCCTTCATGATAAAGGTCTTGGAGCGATCAGGAATACAGGGAACATACCTAAACATAATAAAGGCAATTTACAGCAAGCCAACAGCCAACATCAAATTAAATGGAGAGAAACTCAAAGCAATTCCACTAAAATCAGGAACGAGGCAAGGCTGTCCGCTCTCCCCATACTTATTCAATATAGTACTTGAAGTTCTAGCCAGAGCAATAAGACAACATAAGGAGATTAAGGGGATACAAATTGGAAAGGAAGAAGTCAAGCTTTCCCTATTTGCAGATGACATGATAGTATACTTGAGCAACCCCAAAGATTCCACCAAGGAACTGATACAGCTTATAAACACCTTCAGCAACATAGCAGGATACAAGATCAACTCCAAAAAATCAGTAGCCCTCCTATATACAATGGACAAAAAAGCGGAGAAGGAAATCAGAGATACATCACCCTTTACTATAGCCACAAATGACATAAAATACCTTGGGGTGATACTAACCAAGCAAGTGAAGGACCTATATGACAAGAACTTTAAGTCCCTGAAAAAAGAAATTGAAGAAGATGTCAGAAAATGGAAAGATCTCCCATGCTCATGGATAGGCAGAACTAACATAGTAAAAATGGCAATCTTACCAAAAGCAATCTACAGATTCAATGCAATCCCCATCAAAATACCAACACAATTCTTCACAGACCTGGAAAGAATAATACTCAACTTCATATGGAAAAACAAAAAACCCAGGATAGCCAAAAGAATCCTGTACAATAAAACAACCTCTGGAGGCATCACGATCCCTGACTTCAAGCTGTACTATAGAGCTACAGTAATAAAAACAGCTTGGTACTGGCATAAAAACCGACATGTGGACCAATGGAATCGAATTGAAGACCCTGATATTAATCCGCACACCTATGAACAAATAATTTTTGACAAAGAAGCCAAAAGTGCACAATGGAAAAAAGAAAGCATCTTCAACAAATGGTGCTGGCAAAACTGGATATCAACATGTAGAAGGCTGCAAATAGATCCATATCTATCACCGTGCACAAAACTTAAGTCCAAGTGGATCAAGGACCTCAACATAAATCCAGCTACTCTGAACCTGCTAGAAGAGAAAGTAGGAAGTAGTCTTGAACACATTGGCATAGGAGACCACTTTCTAAATAGAACACCAGTAGCACAGACACTGAGAGAAACAATCAATCAGTGGGACCTCTTGAAACTGAGAAGCTTTTGTAGGGCAAAGGAAACGGTCAACAAAGCAAAGCGACAGCCTACAGAATGGGAAAAGATCTTCACCAATCCCACATCTGACAGAGGACTGATATCCAGAATATATAAGGAACTCAAGAAATTAGACATCAAAATGCCCAACAGTCCAATTAAGAAATGGGCTATAGAACTAAACAGAGAATTCTCAACAGAGGAAACTCAAATGGCTGAAAGACATTTAAGGAATTGCTCAACATCCCTAATCATCAGGGAAATGCAAATCAAAACAACTCTGAGATACCACCTTACGCCTGTCAGAATGGCTAAGATCAAAAACACTGAAGACACCTTATGCTGGAGAGGATGTGGAGCTAGGGGAACTCTCCTCCACTGCTGGTGGGAATGCAAGCTTGTACAACCACTTTGGAAATCAATATGGCGATTTCTTAGAAAATTGGGAATCCATCTCCCCCAAGATCCAGCTATACCACTCTTGGGCATATACCCAAGGAATGCTCAACCACACCACAAGAGCACTTGTTCAGCTATGTTCATATCAGCGTTGTTTGTAATAGCCAGAACGTGGAAACAACCTAGATGCCCTTCAACTGAAGAATGGATAAACAAAATGTGGTACATATACACAATGGAATACTACTCAGCAGAGAAAAACAATGACATCATGAGGTTTGCAGACAAATGGATGGATCTAGAAAAAATCATCCTGAGTGAGGTATCCCAGACTCAGAAAGACAAACATGGTATGTACTCACTCATAACAGGATACTAGATGTGGAACAAGGATGACTGGACTGCTACTCACATCACCAGGCAGGCTACCTGGAAAACAGGACCCCAAGAAAGACACAGGGATCGCCCAACGACAGAGAAATGGAATGAGATCTACATGAACAGCCTGGACAGGAGTGGGGGTAGTGAAGGGCGAGGGTCGAGGGAAAGAGAGCTTGGGTGAGTGGGAGATCCCAGCTGGATCAAAAACAGAGAGGGAGAACAAGGAATAGGAGACCATGGTAAATGAAGACCACATGAGAATAGGAAGAAACAAAGTGCTAGAGAGGCCCACAGAAATCCACAAAGATACCCCCACAACAGACTGCTGGCAATGGTCGAGAGACAATCCGAACTGACCTACTCTGGTGATGGGATGGCCAAACACCCTAATTGTCGTGCTAGAAACCTCATCCAACTACTGATGGACCTGGAGGCAGAGATCCATGACTAGGCCCCAGGTGGATCTCTGGGAGTCCAATTAGCGAGAATGAGGAGGGTTTATATGAGAGAGAATTGTTGAGACCAAGGTCGGATAAAGCACAGAGACAAATAGCCAAACAAACGGAAACACATGAAATATGAACCAATGGCTGAGGGGTCACCAACTGGATTAGGCCCTCTGAGTGGGTGAGACAGTTGATTGGCCTGATCTGTTTGGGAGGCATCCAGGCAGTGGCACTGGGTCCTGTGCTCACTGCATGAGTCGGCTGTTTGAAACCTGGGGCCTATGCAGGGTCCCTTGGCTCAGCATGGGAGGAGGGGACTGGACCTACCTGGACTGAGTCCACCAGGTTGATCTCAGTCTGTGGGGAAGGCTTTGCCCTGGAGGAGATTGGAATGGGGGGGCGGGCTGGGGGGAAGGTGAGGGGGGCGGGAGGGGGGAGAACAAGGCAATCTGTGGCTGATATGTAGAACTGAATTGTATTGCAAAATAAAAATTTAAAAAAAAAATAAAAATAAAAATAAAAAAAAAAATAAAAAGATAAGATCAATATAAATTTAAGAGCAAATAAAATACTGATATAAAGTAAAAAAAGGAATGTTGGGAGAAGAGTGACCTACTATTTCCCAAGGTAATATAATAAGAGGAAACACGGAAATATTTATTTTTGAGGGAATGAAACTTTCTAGAAAAAAATGACTGTTGTTAACAGTGTGAAATATCAGTTATACCTAGGAAAATTACAGAGTTCAAAAGTCATTGGTATACTAAGGATATTGCTTATTATTAAGAAAGACAGGTGTTTGTTACTCGTTGTTTTTCCTTTTGTATTATCACTGTTAATTTAATTGACAAGTCACAACGTTTTGATATATCTACACACCATGGAATGATTCAAACAAGCTAATTAACACGCTTATCACCTCGTTTACATATCACCTATTTACTTTATAAGGTGTAATGGTTGAAATTTTCTTTTTGACTATTTTTTGCTTAATACTCTATTCTTCGGCAATTTCATCCTTGTATATACTGAATTTTGGTCATTTTTCACCCCCTATTATCTCTAATAGTAAAACCCTTTTTCTCAGAAAAAAAAAAAAAAAAAAAAAAAAAAAAAAAAAAAAAACTTAGTTTATTTTTTATATTTGTGAGACCTTTTGATATTAACTTAATAAAATTAATAATAGAGAATTTCAAATGCTTTGCAAATAACAAAGGTATAGAAAAGAGATGCCTGCGGCCACCTCAAAACTAACAACAATGAAGAAAAGAGAAATGCAGAATGGGGGAGTTATGACATTAGCTTCTTTTTATTAAAAAAAATTTTATTCATTTTACATACCAAAGATCCCCCTCTTCCTTCTTCCCTCCTGCTGTCCCTACAGTCTCTTCCTCCCAACCAACCCCCCATTCCCTCCTACAAGAAAGTAAGGCCTCCCATGGAGAGGTACATTTAGTAGAGGCAGAAATTAGCTTTTAAGTCAAGGCCATGTGTGGGGATTGGTACTGGCTTCTATGGAGTTTTACTCTGTTTCCATGTATTCCTCATCAAGGCCTTAGAACTCTGGATTTCATAGCTTTTTGTTCTATTCCAGCTGCAACATCTTGCTTATTTCTTAGCGGTATAAAAAAGACAAACACAAAAAAAAGTCAGCAAATATGTTAATACTGCATATAATAACATGTGATAATCCATTTTCTTTTGAGACAGGGTCTCATGTGATACAGATTTGCCTTCAACTCTGTTGCAAGATGACCTTGAAATCTCTGATTCTATGTCTCCTGTGTGCTAAAGTTACAGACCTGCATCACCTTGCCTGGCTTTATGCATTGCTTGGCATCAAATCCAGGGCTTCATGCCTGCTAGGCAAATGCTCTCCCAAGTGAACTACATCTCCAACTTACACATGTTTAACCTTGGATTGATGACCAAACAGTCCACTACATACTTTATGTACTTAATCTCACTCAGACTTTGCAGCATGTGTTTACGTTGGCATTGTTAGCATAGTTTTACAAATAAGTAAACTGAAGCATAGAGAACTTAAGCAATTTCCCCTGTATCTAAATACTAGCAAATGTCACTGTAAGGACATGAGTCCAATTTTGATTATACTTACCATTTCAGACAATATTTTTTTAAGGACTTAGATCCTTTTTTATTTTATTAATATCATGTGTTACTACTCTTTTGATAAAGAAGTCTCCAAATAGTTTACTTAGACAAAATTAAATTTGTAAGTTTATTTGCCGTTAATCAACATCAAAAGACAGCAAGGAGAAATGTATTTAAAGGAATCAACTATCTAGGAGCAGAAATACTTGAGTAGAATGTTTGGACTGAGAGTGAGAGATGAGAGAAACATGTGCTGGGACAGCACTATACTCCAGACTTCCCATTAGGATAAAGACTGCTCATACCAAGATAGCAGATTAGTAGAATAACTTCACGATCTAGCCGTCAACTCTTATTACAATTTCTTATTTCTAGTAAATTCAGGGCTGCACGTAGCTTGCCTTCCAAGTTGTTTTCCAAAGCATTGACTCGAAAATGGAAGACAGATTTTTTTTTCTTTTTAGTTCTACAAACAGTGTGAATATTCATGTGTGGATGTGGTAGAATTGGACTGAAGATGTAAGAATAACAGAGAAGTACCATATTTTAATCATAACAATCACATTTATAACAAGTATTTCCCATTCATAAATATTTTCCAGGATTGTGAGTGCCACAATGAGTTTTCTATGCTGAATACACACAAAAAAATCTGAACATGACAAATATATACCTCACAATAATAGAATTCTCTTTCCCAACAATGAAATCCTAGAGATGATACCAATAAAGTTTGAAAACAGTAAGGATCATAATTATGGCCACTCTTTAAGTACTCCACATATGCTAGCCAATTCAAAACATGAAAAATGAAAAGTTGTAACAATATTTAGAGGGAGACATAAATAGTATCATTATTTGAATGTTATGTTATTTTCTGCCAGGAAAAATCAAGAGAATTGATAGAGAAAGTTACATACTGAGCTAGTGATTAGTGAGCAATAAATATTTTCGTGGAGGTAAATAGTTTAATGAAAATGTCCAGAAACTTTGTTTTTGAAACATGACAAAATCCCCATAAAGTATTATCTTCCTGCTTTCAGGCTGCTGTCATAAAAGGTCCAATACAAGGTCTCTAGTGGTTTAGACTGCTGTGATAAAACACCATGACCAAAAGCAACTTAGGGAGGAAAGATTTATTTTATTTTACAGCTCATAGTCCATCATCCAGAGAAAGTCAAGGCATTAATCTAGGCAGGAGATGATACAGAAGGCATGGAGGAGTGCTGTTTATTGTCTTGCTCCTGGTGTCTTGCACAGCCTGCTTTCTTATAGCACTCAGGACTACCTGCCCAGTGTTGGCACCACCCCCTGTGGGATGGGCTCAGCCGTATCAATCATCAATCCAGAAAATGCACCACAAGTTTGCCCACAAGTAAGTTTGTTGGGGCATTTTCTCAGTTGGGGTTCCCTCTTTTAAAACGACTCTAGCTTTTTCATGTTGACATAAAAATAACCAGCACACAAAGTTATTTAGAAACAACCAAAATTTATTGAGGAGAGTTCTGGAGACTAGAGAGTTCAAGATTTGCATTGCTAGTTGACTCAGTGTTTTGTGGTAGCCAGATGCTCAGTGATGTCCTTTCATTGCCAATGAGATAAAAAGCTCCCATAATTCTCTGTTTTAATGTTGTTGATCCTACTCTCAAAGTCCCTTCATTAACTACTTACCTTTCAAAGTTTTACATGTCACACTGACACATTTCTATATGGTAGTTGAAGACATAGACCTTCAGACCACAATGAGTTGCAAGGAGAGACATGAAAATACTTAAATAGGAACGTCTAAGAATGACATGGAGAATAGTGAGTTTATAAAGAAATGACAGAATGAATAAATTAAAAATATCATGTTTGTGAGTAAAATTTTAAATAATCTGAAATTCTATTATCTAATACCCAATAACTCTAGAATTACAATGTAGTGTTAGTTCAATAACTGGCTCAGGAATATTTTTTAAACACAATAACAATTTAAATAATTTGGTATGGCTAATATTAAGATTAGTAGAAGAAATAATTGGACATACATCTATTTGAATAACTATACAAGATACTGGTAATATAACAGTGAACAGCAAAGACACAGTCATGAGTGGATATTTTATTTATAGTATAAAAGACTAAAATTTTCAAAGTGCCCAAATCTAAAAACTATATGATGTGATTATTCACATGTCAATGTGAAACCAAATGTAATTAAATAATTAAATAACTACCTTGAAGAATAGCCACAGCCTATCACATACATCTAGAAAGATGGAAAATCTGGGGCTGGAGAGATGGCTCAGTGGTTAAGACCACTTGTTGCTCTTTCAGAGGACTTGAGCTCAGTTCCTAACATGCACAAGAGGGCTAATGCCATCTGTAATATTAATTCTAGAGGATCCAACAACCCCTTATGGTCACACATGGTTCACAGATTATATTTGCAATGAAAGTCTCCTACACATGAAATAAAGACAAATAAATCCATGTTTTAAAAGATGGGAAATCTATATGTAATAACAATTAGAGTAGTGAAAGGTATTGACAATAGTTTCTTCTTTAGTCTGCATGTATAATCTAAAATTTCTGTGACATAATTTTCTCAGAAAAACTTGTTTTTTAAATTAGGGGCAATAGCTTAAACTTTTGTGTATTGTTTTAGATTGTTCTTAGTATAGTTAAGTCATAATTTAAATGTTTGTGCTCTGTGTTTTATATTTGAAAATTTATTCAATAAATGAATGTAAAGGAACTTAAAACATGATTCTCCATACTTCATAATTTTGTAGCTTTGTCCTTCATTCACAAACATTTTAAGTGTTCAGAGTATCTGCAGTCTTTACCTAATCATATTTTACATAAAATTGCAATTAAAATAAATAAAATTGTTTATTTGCTGTTCAGAAAATACATATAACTTATTGGTGTTCCTCCAAAAATCGTTTCTGACACAGCTTGCTACATAGAAGAATTATGTCAGTTTAGTCTCTAAAATGATGGTACTTTTCATTTTTGCTTTATGCCTGGGCAGGTACCCATGTGTGCCTGTACATGTGGAGGGGAGAAGACTACCACATATGTCATTCAAGTGACATCCAGCTTTCTTATTTCTTGAGAAAGGTTCTGTCCTTGACCTGGGACTCTCCAAGTAGGCTAGGTTGCCTGGCCAGCTAGCCCTAGGAATCTGCCTGTCTCTGGCTCCACAGCATTGAGTCTACAATCACACAAAGGACTGGACATGTTTTATCATGGGCTCTGAAGAGCAAACGCAGGTCCTCGTGCTTGGCATGAAAACATTTTAACCATTTGTCATCTCTCTAACCACGTATGTTTAATTTCTCACAAATGCTTATTAACATCCTGCTTACTGAGCCACAAATAAAATCACATAGAAATATCATTTACCTGAATTTCAGCAAGTTTCCGGAATATATCAAGAGGAATAAGTTCTTTTGTCAAGTATACTAAGTAGAAAATAATTAATTTCTAGTATCTTTTCCACAGAAAACATGCACTCCTCCTTTTCCTTCTTAAAAATACAGATAAATGAACATATTAATATGTTAGATATGAAGAAAATGTTTAATAACTGTTTTCAAACAAATGAATATATTTAGTGCTTGTCTTTAATTAACCTTAAAATGCATATGACTATCAATACTTTTTAAACAATTCACTTAATACAGTAAAACATCCTAACTCAGGAAAAAAATATATATATATACATATATATGTATATATATATATGTATACATATATTCTAGTCATTGCTTTCTGATGCCTGGTAAAGATGTAGAAAAATGATCATTCTTAAAGATAAACTAATTAGATTTTTATGTTATACTAATATTCTTTTAAATATAATCTCCTATCAAACAGTTCATGATGATTCACACACACGAAAAAAAATATCCAAGGGTAAAAAAATTTATGATATCATGGACTTTAAACCAATTTCAGCTTTAGAAATGCATAAATACATCTCAGCTCTATTTCAAGGACTCATCTTGAGAGTAATTGGCAAGTGTTATGAAACAGTCAATTAGAAGTTTCTATGAGCAACTTGGAGCCAAAGCACTGTGGTCTTGGCTCAATGAAGCCCCAGTGGAATGTCCAGTCCAATCCATCATGTGCACAGTCCATTTTATGTTACATGACACTTGTATACTCCATCAAGGGAAGTGCTAATCAACAAGAAATCACTTGTGTTTCAACATTCACAGCTTAGGAAGGATAAATCAGTAGTGGTTCTTCAAAATAATCTCCAGGACAGAAAAAAAGGAAGCCAGAATAAGGAATACAAACTTGTTGCCCCACTAATGACCTGTATTTCAAGCTACGGTTACATTCTGATGTAGATGTTGGAGATGGTTCAATTTCTATGTGACTTTAATCCAAACCAGTTCCTAAAATTGGGTATTTAAAAAAAAAAGGAAGGGAAAGAAAAGAATTTTAGATGCTGAGGAACAAAAGGAGAAGTAAGGTATGATGTGTGCTACTGCTGAACACGACTCACCAGAGAGACTGACAGGGTTTGGGTTTTACACTCCTGTGAGAACATAAAGATGAGGAAAAGACTATGTTTACATCCAAAGCCAAATACATTCAATTACCTGTTCAGTAACAAGATTGAAAAAGTAGCAAATACTTCAAAGAAAAAGAGTTCTTTAATGGGAAACTCTGACTTCCAAGCACTATTCTTAAGGTCTGAAACAAAGTATGTCTTTTATTATTGGTATATTGTATGTTAGGGATGGGTAGTCTCACATGCTATGGCACCCTCATAGAGACTGAAGGACTCTTTTGGTTCTTTCCTTCCACTAGGTGATTTTCAGGGATCAAGCTCAGCTTGTCAAGCTCGGCAGTATGTGGTCTGATCGATTATCAATCAAATAAAATGTGTCTTTAAAGATCTTGTGACTAACTGCAGCAGAAGATCTGGTAAAATAATGTTGTGAACAAAGGATTTATCTGGGGTGTGTTGCTAAAGTTACGTTAAATCTATGGTATGCGAGCCAGCTAGCCTAACTATAGCTTGTGCTATATCCTGAAAAGGAAAAAACTCAACACCAACCCTTCAACCACAAAGTCTCATACAGGGTATGAAGATGACAGCCTCTCCTATGTATTTTTTCAGTAAAATTGGGTCTACTGCAATTGCCTTCTCTTTTTTTCCCTAAATATCTGATGGGGAAACAAAGGGAGTGGGAATAGCAGAAGAGAGTCTAGTATTATCTATTTTAATTACCACAGACATAAAGGTAAATGAGAAGAAGGGAAAATTGCATATATATTCCCATCTTGATTTTCAAAAAAGGAAAGGCTTATTATCAGTTGATTTGTGAAACATCAGATGTAAAGACTTCTTGGAGAAGTCACAATTTCTCTTTCTATCAGACATTATGAAACATTACCTGTGAAAGATAATGTAGGGCCTCACAAGAATATATATGTATATGTATATGTATATAATATGTAAACATATAAACTATATATTTACTATATATACTTATATCTAATATATAGTAATATATTACTATAAGTATAATTATACATTATTTATATTTATTATACATATTAAATGAAATTTTATAAGACTAAAAGGAATTAAATATAGGAAGAGGGTGCCTACAAGAACGATCCTATGAATTGATTTTGATGAAGGGACAAACAAGTGTGATAATACCGTACAGAAAGTTTGAGAATTATTGAAAGACAGTGAGCAGCTTTTTGTCATGTAATATAAATAAGTAATGTTAGTGTTTGTAGGAACTTGAGTAATCAATACATTATCTTCAAACAGTGGAGGAATGTTTTCTGGGCACTATCGTACAGTCCTAGGTACTTTTCATGTCTTAATATATATTTTTTTATATTTTTTTAATATATTTATTCTTTTGAACTCTCAAAAATTGACAAGAAAGCAGTGCTGAGTTCACTATCATAGTATGCAACCTAGGAACTTCACTATGTGGACATCTATAAAATGGTGCGATTTAATTTTCTAACTTTTCATCAACCACGTGAACTACTTCCTAAAACCTCTTGCTTCTACTTATACTCTTCTATCTTGGTTGGAGGAAATTTTTTCCCTTCAGGATTAGGTGCACATTTTGCAACCATGTCATAATTGACCTAAAGCGTTACTTAGAACATTAGGTGTTAACCTCTGTCCCCAGGGTCTTTGGTGTATGAAGCACTTGTGTTAAAACTCTCAGTACATTTAAGGTGAAAATAAATGTTAACCTGTTTTCTTAATTATATAGGAGACAGGATTATTTTCCTTTGTTTTCATGATTATAAATATTTGTCGTTGCATCTAACCAGAAGAGCTTTCTTAGAAATAGCTTATTAGCTAGGCATGATGGCACATGCCTGTAACCCTGGCACTTTAAAAATGAAGGCAGCATGATCAAGGTTCTAGGACAACCTCAGCCACATGATTCAAGCAAGTCTAGGCTACATGAGACCCCCATCTCACAGAGGGAGGGAGGGAAAGAGAGAGAGAGAGAGAGAGAGAGAGAGAGAGAGAGAGAGAGAGAGAGAGAGAGAGATTTATTATTTGTTAATGATATTCACAAGCTAAGATTTTTTTTAATTTCCCTTAAGAAAGCTTTCACCAGTAATACAAGATCATTTAAATATAATTTGACTAGAGTTCTGATTAAAATACATACTTCCTCTATATTATATAGTAATCAAGGATAATCAGACACATATTTTATCTTATAATCATGCTTGGGACAAGCATTCTACAAAGTAACTCTTGGTAAGAGAAAAACACATAAGCTTGGCTTCCTCAGCCACTCTGTTTAAGTGAAATCATGGGGCTTAGGGCTCCCTGTCCACTTAGGTAATAGGTCCTGTGTTTACTTCTTCAACTCACCCTGTACTACACATTTAGTTTTTCTAGATAAGAAACCCTCTGGCAGCTCAGCACTGGGATTGGGTTAAGTGGATAATCTAAAACACTGGATGCTCTCCTAAGTTTTATCTCAACAATCAGCACCTTTGGAGTTTACTATATTGGGCTAGAAATCTTAGAAGGAGACATGTTCTCACAATATTTTTCAGCATAATTCATTTCTTGTTCTAGCCAAAAATAATGTAAAAGAGACATGTCAACACATTGAGGATTGCCCTTGGGTTAGAAAAGAAAAAGAGGTGGAAGGGAAAAATAAGAGTCTTTGAAAACTCACAAAGTTCCATTCTGACTTGCGGTTAAACACAGCAACTACGAAGCCATGACCAAAGTGGGGACTACGGGAGACATTCACCCCTTGTTTTAATATATTATTCTGTGGTTCTCATTCACACAGGAGCCATCCATTCAGTTTTCTCTGCCTCTGGCAAAGTCATCTCAACTAAAATGGTTAAATTGATGATGGAAAGATAAGCGTTCCAAGAGGGCAGCCTATAATAAGAAACACAATAACAGGAAATAGGTGGTGGCCACACAGGCATTAAAATGTGCCAAAAGCAATGGCTGAGACCAAAAAGACAGCGGGTCTTTCACTGGGAAGAAGCAATGTGTATGTGTTTGACATACATTGGTTTTTCACGGTCTTCACCGATCTGCTGTCCAGGAGACAAAGAGAATAAAAAGGGGGAAAAGATAGGGAGAGAGACAGAGACAGAGAAAGACAGAAAGATACAGAGACACAGAGAGAGATATTAAAAAACAAAAAAGAAGCGGGGGGAACACCTGGACTTGGATTGAGAGTCTATTTTGCACACCTGAAGATAATTCAACATTTCCAAATGCATTTTAAATGTTTAATGTGTTAATACAAGAGATATTTAGTTTTTTGTATTCCAAAAAAGTAAATCACAATTTAATTATCTTAGCCACATTTGATATAATTAAATCCTTGTTCAAAGTGAACTAGAATTTCAGAAAATCTAACCAGCTGTATTACCTAAGTAACTCATTCCAGGCAACCCAGCTTAAATGATACCACAGTACACAGAGCATGCATGAGAAGATAAAAGTGTGCCAACTAGAGTCTATCTCCTAAAGGTATCCTTTTGTAGAAAACATTAACCCACAGAGGGTCCAATGCAAAATTCATACATTAAAAAAAATACCATTTACTTTGTTAAAAAGAGTCAACATCACCTGCCATTACTGGCAGCTTCTTCATTGAGTCCTTCCTGTCCTCTGTGTACTTTTCTAAATTTACAGTCTGTCCTCAGAAAAGAACTTCTCATAGTACAGAAATATCCAAGAACTTAATTGTGATTTTCAGAGTAGATCTTGGAATCCCCTTAACAGAAAAAAAAAAAAAAAAGCATATAATATCCCAAGGTGGAGAAGGTGTGTGAAATAACTTCCGAAGGTGACTAGTGGCCGTGCTATTTTGATATTTCTTCATCTTCTGCAAGTATGTCATAACCACAAGGTTGTGTCTAACCTTCTGATTTCCAAACAACTATTTTAACTTAGTTCAAGGGAAATCAAATAGCAGGAACAATTGGTGTCTGCTGAACTCGCTGGACCATTTGTGAGACGCGGCGCTCATTATTGATGCTGGAACTTGTGTGGAATCGGAAACCTGTTTACAAATGTTAGGAATTATTTCAGAAGGAACAAGACCTAATTTGGAATGAGCAGTTTTCAAAAATCTGAGAAAGTAAAAAAAGCTCAAAAGCCAGGCTGGTGTCTGTGTTCATGGCTCTTTCTCTTCTCACTGAAGGAGACAAGGGAGAGTTCACTGGGAACAGTGAGGAAATCCTCTATCAGCTGCCTGCCTCGCTGTACTAGGATGAGCACATGAAGCATTGAAAGTCTGTTTATGGTTGAAAGATTTCTTCCCAGGACCATTGCACATAGAACCACGATCACATAGAAAGGTTGGCTGCCATTTCCTGATTTTTGAACTTTTTTTTTAACTCCCTCTTTTTACAAATTAGTTCTTCAATAGTTCTATATCATATTGATCATATTCAGCCCCTTCCCCAAAGTTCTGCAAAACCTACCCCTTCTCTGTGAACCCAACTTTACTTTCTTTTTGTTTTATTTTCAGAAAAAAAAGAAAATTTGTTTTACTTTAAAAGACTATTACATTTACAATTTTCACTGTATTTAAAGTCTAATCATATTTCCCTTTTCCTTTCTTACTCCAACCCCTCCTGTATCCCTTCCACCCATGACTTTAAATGCCCCCCATTTTCTCTCAAATTGATGGTTTCTTTTTTCATTATTGTTGTTATTGTTGTTATATGTATATATACATAAATATATCAATACAACCTACTGAGCCATTTTGTGTGGCTTGTTTGTATCTGACCTCAGGGCTGATGACTTTCAATTGTATAATCACTTAGAGAACTCATCCCTGAGAGAGACTAATTCTCCCTTCCTTAACAGTCATTAGTTTCCAGTAGTTCTTAATTTAGGGATGTGACTCCCTGAGATTTCCAACTTACATGTTGCATATCTATTGGTATTTTCATTATTCAGGTCTTGTTTAGGAAGCTGTGTCATCAAGGTATCAAGGGTGTAGCTTCCCATTTGTTTCTAGAACACACAATCTCACAGCAGACTTCCTAGTCCTCTTGGTTTTACAATCATCCCACACCCTTTTTCTCAACATTCCCTGAATTTTAGGTGCAGGAATTGTGTTGTGGATGTAACTATTCAGGCTGAGGTCCCCACAATTAGATGATATATGTATTATGGCTAGTTGTGGTTTTCAATGGTTTCAGAATTTGACAAGGAGACGCTTCTTTGATGCATGTGGAAGCTACATTTATCTGTAGGTGTGAGAATAAATTTGAGAATACAGTTAGAAATGATGCTGATCTAGTAGCAGTAGACTTTCCTGTAAATCCATGACCTCACTTGCCACGCATAATTGACTAGGCTTCTAGTACTAGTGATTATTTCCCTCTTACTGAGTGGACTTTAAATCTATTTAGGCAACTATAGGTGACAGTCAAGATATGCATGCCAATATTGCACTTTAGGGATATATTGTCATGTTGGTCAGTATTGTGCTTCATAGACATCATATCTGGATAGGACTATTGATTATTTCTCATCCTTGATAATTTTTACAGAACTGGCACTATGAAAGCTAGACTACAGAATGGAGACATCTAAGTTTGATCCAGCTCAAATTTTCCAAGTGTCAGAAGTATGTAGTGTCTTCCACAACAGAAATTTACCTTAAAACTCTGAAAGGCAACTAAGGGCAGTATAATAGCATTATCATTTTTGGAGTCACTTGAACTACTGTGACCAAGAACTCAAAAGGATGTTTCTAATGTCAGCTACTAGGATTTTTGTTCGATTATCTTTGGCTTTTGTGAAGAACATTTTCAGCCCATTTGATATGCATGCTACTAGAGGAGAAAAGTGACTATCAATTTTGAATTATTTTGAGTGCTATGTGAGTTGGAAACAATAATAAAAACCAAAGATTAAAAATAAATAAAAATATTGAAGAAAGTAACAAAGTTCAGTGTAAGGCACTTTCTTCAAAGTGTTCAGATCCCTAACTCAATTAACAGCAGTAGCAACTAGGATTTAGGGTTCTCGATAGTCCAGGCTGCCATCATGCCAAGATAATGGAAGAGGATATGATTGTGTGGTAAATGTAATCTGGGCCACACATAAGAACAGATCAAGCTGGATTGTGTTAGCAGTCTTTCCAAGCCACACTGGGAAATGAGGCATCCACTGCTTCCTGAGTCTAACAGTTTGGGGATTCCCAGATAAAAAAGATGTGTCATTACAGTCTTGTGGTGTAGACAGAGGAGGCCATGACTCAGGCAAAGCAATCTTTGGACTTTCCCCCTGCTGAATTTGAAGAACCTCTGGGAAGGCTTCCTGGATGCTATATCAGAGGCTCCCTTCTCTGAGCATCTGGAGTCGTCTCACTTCCCTAAGGAGACCCTGAAAGATGAAGTCAAACTAGCACGCTGCACCAAAGGGACATGAAAAAGACCATGAAGGCAAAGTGCAGGCATTATGATAAACAGACAAAATTCAAACAATTGCTTCCATTACTGTTGTTATAAAAGGCTATGGGTAGAAATGCAGGATATTAGGAATGCTGTTTGAATGTTATCTAGCAGTCATTAAACATTGAGTGTACAGAGCTTGATTACTTTCTATTAGTAGACTCATCCCCTCATTTTGGCAAGTTGCAAACATTTCAAGACAGTAAGATAGGTAAGAGCAAGTCCTGAGAAAACGGTATTTCAGTAGAGATCCTTGTCAATAGCAATTCAGAATGCATGGTGGTGTTCACAGACATTCCACCCAGACCATGCATGAACAGTTCAGAAATAACTAATGGCTTACCTTTATAGTGACTGGATCATACTAAATAGCATGCTTATGTAGCAAAGGAGAGGGGAGAGTTTTGCCAAGCATACAGAAGATAATGCCTGGGATTGCTAGTGTTACAGAAGAAGAAAAAGTCCTCAGTCTCTATATGCATCTCAGTTACTATCTGAAATATTCAAGGAATAAAAAGAAAAACTAAACTCTCAAATAGGCTACCTTCTATAATTTTATAAACTTTTTGATACAGTTATTGTGAAACTGAGTAGGAGGTGGAAAGTTAAAATTGTTCTACCAAATAGGAAAATTAAGTTGGGTAGGGGGATGAATGTAAAGAATGAAAGATTTCTCCCTCAACTCTTTGTGCTATATATTTGACATAAATGAAGCTTTGCAAGCTTATATCTGGGGACTTTCCCCAAGGAAAAAAAATTGTCCAATGCTTTCTGTAAAGGCAGGAACTGAGTTAATCCTAAATTGTCCTAATGTCATGTGCCAGGGCCTCTGGACCTTTCTACTCACTTTGTATCCCTACCTGTTGTTCTCTCGACCAAAGATAGCTTCTAGAAGCACCAGTCCTGCAGGTTCCAACTCCATGGGTATTGGTAATATAGTAGTAACTGGTATGCTTCTCAGACACCCTACTTTCCTCTAAATAAGGGTAGGTAAGGTCTCAGTTCAAAGAAATCCTTCCATTATGGTGGATGCTGGAAGTGAGGTATTTAACGAAGAGTTCTCACCCTTCTCAAATCACGTCAAAGCTAGCACACACCTGCTCCCACTATAAAATATTAGTTCTGATTACCTCACTCATCAAACCTGTGTATCAATAACCCAGGTTCATGCCACGCACATAAGCAAAGTGCCCACAGTATCTGCAGTCCACCAAGACATCTTCCAGCTGCCAGACATAATGCCTCTTTTCCCTCTAGCATAAAGAAGATTCAGTTCCAGAATCACTGTCAGTGAATATTCAAACATTATGCAAATGAGAAAAAAAATTTATTCTCAGCTTTGCTCCTTCATCAAAAACCGTGACAACAACCACAAGAATTTTCCATAATTCTGCCTACAAAGCTCTCCAGAAATAGTGTCTATTAAGTTGGACTTCAGAGTGTAACATTAGAAAGATCAGGTCGTTTTAAAACCACAAAGAGAATAGAGTTGCAGAGCCTGGCATTGCCAGGGAAAGACTCCAGACTCCCTGCAGGGTTCGACCCTGTGGTAGTAGCTCTTCTCCTTTTCCGTGTTGGCTCTGAACCACAAGACCTTTGCTGGCTGCGCACATAATGTTTACCACTCTCCACCCCCCAACCCATTATTCCTGATTGAAACTGCTCTAGAGGCAGGTGTGGGAAATGAAATATTATTGAAATATAAATTGAGGCTAGCCATTAGATTTCAAGCTAAATTTTTAAGCCAGGTTGTAAATCATTCAGACTTCATACAGTTTCAGAGACTATCTTTTTTTTCTTAAGAGAGAAAGAAAACACCTGGCACATTATTTGGAGAATTCATAAGAAAGAAGCAAAGGAAATTATCCTTGACTGGCTGCAAGGATAAGTGGTTTCATATATATTTTTTTTATGTAAGAAATTTTTTATTCATTTTACATACCAACCACAGATCCCCGTCTCATCCCTCCTCCTGCTTCCCCCTCCAGCCTTCCCCCACCCACCCACCCCCATTCCCTCCATGGGGAGTCAGCAAAGCCTGGTACATTTAGCTGAGGCAAGACCAAGCCTCCACACACACACATCAAGGCTGAGCAAGGCATCCCACCATAGGTAGTGGGCTCCAAAAGCCTGCTCATGAACCAGGGATAGATCTTGATTCCACTTCCAGGGGCCCCTCAAACAGACCAAGCTACACAACTGTCTCCCATATGCAGAGGGCCCAGTCTTGTCCCATGCAGATTCCACAGCTGTTGTTCTATAGTTCATGAGTTCTTATGAGCTTGGTTCAGTTGTCTCTGTAGATTCCCCACTTCATGACCTTGACCCTTCCTTGCTCATGGAATCCCTCTTTCCTCTCTAGACTAGACTCCTGGAGGTCGGTCTGTGGATTTCTGCATTTGCTTCCATCAGTTACTGGATAAAGGCTCTAGCTTCTCTGGAGCTGTGGGTTGTAGTCTAATTATCCTTTGCTTTATATCTAGTATCCACTTATGGGTGAATACATACCATGTTTGGCTTTCTAAATCTGGCTTACCTCACTCAGGATGGTATTTTCTAGTTCCATACACTTGCCTGCAAATTTCATGTCATTGTTTTTCAGAGCTGAGTAATACTCCATTGTGTATATGTACCACATTTTCTTTATCCATTTTTTGCTTGAGGGGCATCTAAGTTGTTTCCAGGTTCTGGCTATTACAAATAATGCTGCTATGAACATAGTTGAGCATGTGTCCTTGTGGTATGATTGAGAATCCCTTGGGTATATGTCCAAGAGTGGTATAGCTGGGTCTTGAGGTAGGTTGATTCAAGTGGTTATATATTTTGACTGTGGAATATAAGTATTCATGTGAATCCTAAATGGCAACTGTACCTTTCTCCCTACCCTCTTCTAGCAATCTCTTCTCTCTCTCTCTCTCTCTCTCTCTCTCTCTCTCTCTCTCTCTCTCTCTCTGTGTGTGTGTGTGTGTGTGTCTGTGTCTCTGTTTGTGTCTCTCTCTGTCTCTATTTCTGTTTTTCCTTGTGTCTCTCCTACTGTCTCTCCCTGTGTCTCTCTGACTGTCTCTGTATCTCCCTGTGTGTCTCTCTGTCTCTCCCTGTATCTGTCTCTGTCTCTGTCATTGTCTCTCTCTCTCACTTACCTATCCCTTTTGTCTTCCCTTCCTCTCCCTCTCTACCACACTCTTTTTATTTATTTCACATCTTTTCTTAAATTGGGAAGGTATCAAATAGAGATTGTGGTGCTTCTTTGATTTAATATGAAAGGAAATGGGGAAAATAATAGAGAATTTCTTGGATAGTTGTGCCAAACAAAGGTGAACCATAGAATATCAGTAACCTTTCCAATAAGATAAAAATTGAATCTAAATATAGAGAAGTAGCTTTAGAACAAGTGAAAATCTGACTCGATTACCCATTTCTTCTTCAAGTGTGGACTTTCTAACAAGCCAAATCAGTGAAACAAGATGCACCTGCACACCCCATATCAGCTATGGCAAGTCTTGCAACAATTATAAAGGAAGTTACGGTGGTTCGTGATTACTGTTCATCTTCTCTAGTCTGCAGAATTAAGATTAATAAAGAAGATAGAGGAATCTTAGTGTCTTTCAAACTGTGCCCTAATAACACAAAGCAGTTTCAGAGTCCAAGAGGGCAGAGTTCCTGCCCCTGCCCCTCAGTCCTGTCTCCATCGCGTCAACATTGATTTCAGCCTATTTTGTATTCAGTGTACCAGCTCCTTGAACAGTGTCCAGCATGTAGTTCATACTCGCTAACTATTTGTTTAACAACAGGGGGGAAAGTGAGTATTTGTTAAAAATTGAGATGCTGCTTATATTATATATTTTAAAGAGGTGCTGCCTAGTTAAAAGTGAAAGAGAAAAAGAAAGAAAACCAGGAAAGATCAAACACTCTAATCTATTTCTACACCCTGCAGAGTAAGGAATATCAAGAAGCAGCCGCGTGTTCATCTGCTCTGCTTGCCTGGTACTCAGGAGTTTCCAGGGCATTTGCTGTCCAGCCTGCTTCCTCCATAGGTGTACAGGTCATACAATTAAGAAGAAGCTGCTTCCTTTTTCTCTTGAGAAAGCTCTCCTCTTGCCTTTATCTTCCAAACTCTGACTCATGCACTTGGTAATGGAAATTGGTCAGTGGTATGTTAAATGAGCAGGGAATGAAAGTAGCTAAATACAGATGTTTTGATGTATGGCAGGTTGAGGAACGCACTCCATGAGCCTTTAGTTTAAATGCAACTCATCCTGAAACACTGAAGCTATGATTGGCAGCTTCAGCCTCTCTTACCTCTCAGGTCTGGCAATTGTAGGCCTAATAGACTAAATCTCTTAGAAGAGACTGGTAGGGACCTTTCCATTTGGTTCAAACAGGAATACCAGAAAACCAGGAAGCGGTGGGTACTACAGAGATACGTAGTTCAGGTTACAAATTCCAGGGACATAAACGCATTGGATAATACTCAGAAGAAGAAAAAAAGTCATCGTAAATTACTTTTTATCCAATGAAATCACGTTCAAACACATTTATTGGCATTCAGCTTTCAGTTTGAAACCCATCTGCTGTGAGCACTCTATTTTTCCTTCTTCTATCCCATTCTACCTTGAAGTCACTCTTGTCCTGATTAGGAATTCTGATTAAATCATCTTACGCAATTGCCACTGTGGTAGTCTATTATTACACAATTATCCTCGGGTACTGGGTGTGTAATGAATAGCCCAGAATGAACTGCTTTTCCTTGATTACACATCATAATATTATTATCTCATGGTTACAATAATACCAGTGTAGTTACCAGTAAACAATATAATGGCTAAGAGATCACGTAAGTGTTAAAATAGTGAATTTCTTAAACCTTGATGTGTAGCATGCCTTGCCAATACTAGGTGCTTTAAATTTACTGGTGTTTCTCTATAGGTATAATTAAAAAAAAAAACTGTTCACTGATGCAAGAAATACTAGTTTTAAATACTTATCTCCATATTCCTTAAAAATAAATAAATCAGCCCATTCTAAAGCTTAAATAATACAAAATAAAAATAATTTAACTATACAAATGAACCTGGAAGGAGTACATTCTGGTATTTTAGGGTATGGGAAAATATATTCGGGTCCAGGTATGTACTTAAGCAGTGTTTTCATTAATGTACTCTTGTTCATGGATTGTATATCTTGGCTAAACAACTTGTGAGAAAAGGAAACTCCACTTTGCTTCTGGATCCAATTTTCCAGTGTACTGCGTGAGTACAAAGTAAATCAGTGCTGACCTCCTCAGTGCCAAGTAATGAAAATCACCTAGTAAGGTTAGAGTCTCTCTCTCTCTCTCTCTCTCTCTCTCTCTCTCTGTGTGTGTGTGTGTGTGTGTGTGTGTGTGTGTGTGTGTGTGTTTCTCTACTTCTCTCCCTCCCTCCCCAAGTGACTATGGCCTTTGCAAGCTGTTTTCTATATTTCATTAAATATCAATGGAGATGCCATAATATAGTAATAATAATAATAATAATAATAATAATAATAATAATAATATATTAACAACATAATCACTACTGTCAGTTATAACAGGTACAAAGCAGGAGCAAAGCAGAGGCTCCTGTGCTAGATCTCAAAGAATCCAAATACAGAGCAGACTCCAGGAATCCAGGACACTTACCTACTGGAAACTAATCTACTTATCTCCCTTTACTTGGCTTACATATGATTGAATTACTTGAAAGAACTATAAAACTATTTTCAATGGCATGTTGATCAAATAACCATTCATCAAGCAGACTCCTTTTAAGTGCTATGACTGTCATAGTGAACAAGGGCGTGTGCCCTGTACTCAGAAAACAAAGGTTGTGGTGTGGATGAAGTGACACTATGAGGAGAAGGAATTAGAATTGATAGTGACTGGACAATTCCAATAAAAGAAACAAGTTATCCAATGCTGATTCCAAAACTAGTAATGAGTATGTAGGGACAGGAAGTAGAATAGCCCAGAGGAAAGCAATGATGTCAGAGAAGAGTTATGGAGAAGAAAAACTAACAGACTAAAAAGCAGTTTACAGCTGGGTGGTGGTGGTTCACGCCTCTAGTCCCAGCACTTAGGAGGCAGATGCAGATGGATCTCTGTGTGTTCAAGGCCAGCCTTGTCTACAGAGTGAGTTCCAGGACGGCCAAGGCAACACAGAGAAACTTGTCTTGAAAAACCAAAAAAAAAAAAAAAAAAAAAAATCCGTTTACATAACTATAGCTAGAATTTTGTGTGTGTTTGTGTTTAATACAGTTTATTTGAGAAATGTATCTCTTCATGATAAATGCACTAAACAAAAAGTTACAAAAGGGACGGGATTCACCTCAAAATAATGCAAAGTGTACATGATAAGTCAATATCTAGCAATAGACCAAGCAAAATCACTCCAAACACTATCTAAGATCTGAAACAAGACAAGGACACATGCCTTTGACAATTTTTAAAAATACTTTTGAGAATTTCATGCATAAATCGATTATTTCTAGCTCTCCCTTGTCATCCCCCATCCCTTCCACATACTCTCAAATACATGACCTCTTCTTTAGTTGTTTATCTATTTAGTCAGTTATATTCAACTTAACATTGGAATCTCAGCCAGAGTAGTAAAAGCAAGAGAGAGAAAGAAAAGGTATCCAAGTTGGAAAGTAGAAGTCCTACTTCCACAGTTGTGGATGCCACGATCATGTAATTATAGAAAAACCTAAAACATCCTCTAGAAGCATTACACGCTAGCAAGTTTGCAGCATGTAAAGTCAGCATGCGACCATCATCGGACTTAGTCTAAACCAATAACCTACTACCTCATATGGAAATAAATTTAACCAAACAGGCTCATCTACAATGAAAGCTAAACATAATGATGTCAGAAATAGAAGAAAACACTAAAAATTAGAAAAGCATCCCATGTCCATGCCCTAGAAAGCTAATATTAATAAATGTTCATATTACCCAAAGCAATCTACAGATTCAGTGCAATTTCTATCAAAATACCAATGACAAACTAGTAAACATGGTACTAGGATATATATGAAACCAGCAAACAAGAAGAAAGCCAAAGTAGTACTTAGAAAAAGAAGAAAGCAGGAAGCATTACATTACTCAATTTCAATGGATACTATAAAGCTATAGTAATGAAAACAATATTAAATTTGTATTAAAACAGAAACATAGACCAAGGGAATAGAATAGAGAGAGTAGACATAAAGACATGTTTCCCACATGAACTGTGAACCAATAGCTGAGGAACCCCCATGGAACTGGACTAGGCCCTCTGGATAAGTAAGACAGTTGTTTAGCTTGAACTGTTTAGGAGGCCCCCAGGCAGTGGAACCGGGACCTGTCCTTGGTGCATGAGTTGGCTTTTTGGAACCTAGGGCCTATGCTCAGCCTTGGTACAGGGAGGAGGGGACTGGACCTGCCTCAACTGAATCTACCAGGCTGGGCTGAATCCCTAGGGGAGACCTTGCCTTGGAGGAGGTGAGAATGGAGGGGGGGGGTCAATTGGGGAGGGAAGGCTGGGGGGTGGGAGGAGAGAGGACAGGAGAATCCATGGTTGATATATAAAATGAATAGAAAATCTCTTAATAAAAAGAAAGAAGACATGTTTTCACAGCCAAATAATTGTCAAAAAATGCACTAAAAATATAGATTGGTAGAGGATAACCTTTTTAATTAACAGAGCTGAGGAAAATAAATGTTCACATGCAGAAGATTGAAGGTAGATCCTTATCTCTTACCAAATACAAAAATCAACTCACATGGATTAACATTTTAAATTTAAGACATGAAACAATCAGTAATACGTACACTTCAGGATAGATAGAGGGAGGACAACATAGGAAACGCTGGATCTTCTGAGTTTGTCCTGGTATATTCAGCTTCTCCGAGAATATAACCCAGGTTGTGTGACTTATAAACAACAGAAAATTGAGGCAAGAGAGGTGGCTCAGCAGTTAAGTAAACTTGTTTTTGCGGAGGACCTGGGTTCGGTTCCCAGTCTCACATGGTGGTGCATAACCCCTGTAACTCTTCAATTCTAGAAGATATAGGTTCCCTCTTCTGAACTTCAAGGGTACAAAGTACACAAAAGAGAAACATGTTTCTCACAGTTAGCCCAGGAAACTCATGATCAAGATGGCAATACTTTCAATGTCAGCATAAGGCTGGATTTCTGACTCATAAAAATGTCTTCCTACTGCACCCTCACCTACAGAAAGGGCATGCCAGCTCTGGGGAGCCTCTTCTCTAAGGATGCTCGTCCGGCTCATGAGTTCAGAGGCTATACATATTAACGCTATGACATTAAATTTCAATATATAAAATCTAGTGGAACACAAAGAAATAAAACACTAATCACAAATATCTGCATACATATAATACTTTTCTTTTTTTAATTCTTTAGGCTAAATATAATGGGAGAGGGGAGAGTTAATGAGGCCCAACCCTCCCAGAGGAGCTATGGACAGCTACTAGCTACTGGGCGAAAGGCAATAATTTTATTGAGTGGTGTAGCCACTGGTAAGTTGTTATACAACCCTATATCCAGACTCATGAAAGGGATCATAGTTCGTTTCAGTGACCCATTTAACAAATAATGTGACTATAGAAAGAGGACTTATGGGGAAAGAAGAAATGGAGGATTAACATGATCAAATACTTTATATAAAGAAATTAAATTGCTAAGTAATACACACACAAAAATAAAACTCTACCAATATCTGATGGAGCTGTTGGAACAAGTCAATACAGCACATTCGATAACCCTCACATAAGTAAGATAAAGTGAGTTCTACACAAGAGCTAAAATATTAACTCAAAAACAGATTACGGAAATTTAAAGATGTGGAACAGAGTAACAACCAAAGTATAAAAAGCTCAACAAATAGAATGTAAAAGTAGGAATAAATAGTAATAGGAGTACTACTTTACAAATAGACAACAGATTTGAGGGAATGAAACTATTTTTCTAAAGCCAACCCTAGAAAGATAAACTACCAGAGCCTTTGGTCTGTGTTTGACTTTCCCAGCAGGTGAGGGAGAGGATTGCTTGAGGGCTGTTAGATTAGATTAGATTGGGTAGATTGGACCCAATGCCTTCCTCTCAGTTAGCTCTTGTCAACTTCTCCCGACAATATAGATACCAAGGGAGGTACTGATTGGTCCAGCCAGTACTGGGTGAGGTCTGGGATTCTGCTCTTGGAAAAGCTTTGACGCAGCTGCTAGTCTGAGAACAAGGTTCTCTTTCCTTTTCCACAAACTCCCTCCAACTCTCCAGCTCTTTCCACTGCCTAGTTAAATACAAGCTTCGCAGCAGCCCACACAGAACAAACCTTTGGGAAGGGGGGAATTAGATTGACTTCAAAGCGGCACCCAAAGAGAGACAGGAGTTTGTCTTAAAGTGCAAAGCACACTGTATGAAGCTGAAAACGAGAGGTTTGTAGCCTTGTTCAGTTAAATGGCTTGTCTGATGAAAAATAACCGCCGAATTTTCCAGAAAAGAAAAGCAAAACTGCACTTCTGATTTAAACTTAATTCTCTTAACTTTCAGAGTCCATTTCCGAGAAATAGCATGAAGCAAGCTCAGACCCGAAGCCCTCTTCATCTTCTCTCCTAAATGCTTTTGCAGCCCCAGTTTATTACCTAAATGTGTATACTGTAGATATTTATATTATCTACAGAAGGAGTTTTCCTACTGTATGATCTGTGATGATTAAAATTCCACTTAGAGATGTTTTCATGTAGTATCAAAAGTATTTGGTTTATATTTTCCAGCCAGTGGCATTTTCAGACTTCTTCAGATTTGAAATACCAACTTAACATTCGTTAGATTACATCATCCTTTAGATGTAAAACCAACTGCCAAGCTTTAATCTAGTATTAATGTACAACTGTGTGTTCTTAGGAGGTAAGCAATTGTATAGTAAAGTTCTAAGGCACATTGAATTTGAGTTAATGAAGCATATATGTCTCCTCAAATAATAGATAAATCTAATATCAATCTAAGGATTACATGCAGACACTTTAAATAATTGTAGCAAAAATAAGTTGTATACCTGTTAAAATATTGCTGATTGACCTGCTCTCATAAACTTTATGAAAAGGATGTTTTGTATTGCTCTGCTGTCAGATCAAGCTTGTATTTTAACCAGGGAAAAGGGGTAACTCCATACATTGGTTTTTCCAGTGAACCCCAACAGTATCCAAACTCCAAGGAATATCAGAGAGTGCAATAGATTTAACATTTTCTGTAAGAAAAAGACACACTTACTAATCACTTGTATGTCCCTTGGTGTCTCAGCAAGCATTAGAAGCTGCTTAATTTTTCAGTCAAGTAACTAGGAACCGATTATATTAAAGATTCTAGAAATGAGAAATTAAGAATGTTTTCCACTGTTAAGTGGTTGTAAAATGTAGATTGTTCACTGATGTTCATTAATTCATAATGATTTTTTTTCCTTCTTCCAAAAAGTAGCATTTGTCTCAAAGAGATTCTTTGGGCAATGAAATCAAAGATGTGATAGACAGTGCCACCACCCAAAGTTAGATAGATTCATAAGATCACCAGAACTCTCCTCTCTTCCATCTTAGACAGCAGTTTGTCCCATGTAGCCATAGGATTTGGTCCTGCCCACTCATGTTCTGTGGTTGGGAGAGTTATCTTGTCACCTAGTTTTGTAGAAAACATCCTTCTCTAAGTCTGTTTTAACTCCCCTTTCCTCTCCTTTTTATAAGGGAATTTGGGGACTCTCCAAAACTATACCGTTGACATTGTTTTTTGTTGCTTTTAAGTATATTCCTTAAAAGGTTATAAACCAAGAAGTAACTCTCCTACAATTTCTTATATTTGATTTTAGAGAAGTTAAATATGTGCAGTTTGATTGCTTATTCAAGAAATAACTCTTCAAGACATTCTGCTCAACCAGGCATGGTGGCCATGAGTTCGAGGACAACCTGGGCTATAGAGAGATTTCCAGATTTGTCTCTGCTAGAGCGAGAGTGCTGCAGATAGGAGAGAGAGAGAGAGAGAGAGAGAGAGAGAGAGAGAGAGAGAGAGAGAGAGAGAGAGAGGAAACCAAAAACAATAAGAAAACACCACTCTTCTTATCTATTTCATTGCTTCCAGGCTTGACTTTCTTAAACTCTTTCAACTTTCATTCACATCTGAAAGTAGAGGAAATGTTCCTTGATGCTGAGTTTAGCAATAATTTTTGACTATTACACCAAAATCTCAAACAAAAAATGGAAAAATAAATAAGCAATACTAGAAATAAATTAAAAAGTTTCTATGCAGGTGCTCAACAAAACAAAAAGAAGTCTATATTATTGGAGAAAATGCTTGCAAATGTAACAAAAAGTAACATTCCAAACATAGAGAATTCATGAAACTCTGCTGTGGGATGTTCTGTATGTTAAATGTGTTGCTCTGATTGGCTAATAAATAAAACACTGATTGGCCAGTAGCCAGGGAAGTGGAAGGCTGAATCAGAAAGATGTGTCCAGCCGCCATGATGAGAAACAGATGTTAAGATACTGGTAAGCCACGAGCCACATAGCAACTTATAGATTAATAGATATGGGTTGATTTAAGATATAAGAACAGTTAGCAAGAAGCCTGTCACAGCCATATAGTTTGTAAACAATGTAAGTCTCTGTGTGTTTACTTAGTTGGGTTTGAGCAGCTGTGGGACTGGCAGATGAGAGAGATTTGTCCTGACCATGGGCCAGGCAGGACCAGGAAAACTATAGCTACAAAACTCAACAGCAAAAATACAAATTACCTGATTAAAACAGGAAAATATCTTAGGTAAACATATCTTCAAAGAGGTTGCACAAAAGGTCAGCGGGTAGAAACCACCATGAGGTTTCACCTCATTGTTAGGAAGGCTATAATAAAAAAGATATAAGATAACAGAAGTTGAAAGCATGCAAATATTTTACATCAAAAGCTATCATTTGTATTAATGACATAATCAAGCTGTGAGAATCAAAGAAAGGGAAATTTGTCATTGAAAGAATAGCAAAATAAAGTCAAAGCATAAAATCAAAGTGCATTGCTTGCATGGTAGAAAGATAAAGCTCCAGGGTGATAGAAAGGCCACCTACAGAAGATGAAGGTAAGATGGAGTAAGGGGAGGTAGGAATTTAGAAGCTAACAAAATAAATATATCTTCAGAAGAAATTTATAACTCAAAGTATTGGGGAAAAGATTTGAGATGCATACTTTAAAAATTAATAAATTATTAGTAAGTAACTTACAAAAAATTAGTAAGTAACTACCAAATAAAAAGTATTTATAAACAAGACTCAAACATTGATCACAGACACTGCATATCTCCGTTGTGAATGATTTTCAGAGAGTTATAATGTTAGAATGGAAAATGCATTAAATAAACTGGGCTATAGCTAAAATGAGAGTTTGGATGAGTACACATTGTGTACTGCATAGAAAGCTGAGGCTGGAGGGACAAAACCCAAATCCAACAGTGGAGAATCAATGTGAGGCTTGAGGCTTGTGAGTAAAGATACAGAAAACTAGAGAGGAGACCAAGAAAGGGTAAAGAAGGAAGGACAGAGGGTCATGAAAGGGTCCCTGCGACACGAAAGAGGAAAAGAGGTTGGTGAGGAAAACTACAAGTCCGGCCCAGAAGGATGGAAAGCATGACAAAGGAGTGGAATCCAGTAAAACATTCTGCTAGAAAATGCCACAATTATAGCTATCCCCTTGTCTGTTTTAAAATAATAAAATTAAATCAAAAAATAAGCAAAAGGTGAGGCATATTACTAGCTCAACTAAGTACACGTTTGCAAACCTTTCTTTAATTTGTTCTAGCAGTACTTCAAGTTCTAGAACAGTAAAGATTAGAGGAAAACCCTCTGCTCATGTCCCGTCAGCCCCTTTTCTGTAGGAACAAACAGAAATTGTATGTATCCTCTGATGGTCAACTTTAAGTGTCAACTTGACTAGGCTACAGTCCCCCGCTACTGACTTAAACATTAATTCCAGGTACTGTGAAGATATTTTTTCATAATATATATATAATATATATTAGTTAACTGAATAAGAGACATGACCTGGGTGATCTATGTGGGCCTGATTCCATCTGCTGAAAGACTTAAGAGTAGAACTGACTCTTCTTTGAGAAAGCAATAACTACAGCCTTAGCTCCTGCCTCAGAGTTCATACTAGAAGCCACTCCAGCAGAGTTCTGACTTGCTTACTCAGCCCCCACAGACATGTAATTATTTGCGATTTATATCTCCTAGAGGCTCTAAGAGATTAAACCATGACCAAGATCTATACAATGCCAGGCACACGATATAAAAACAAAGCTGGACTGGAGTGATAAAATGTGAGTCAGGGAAAGATGTTGCTGTTTTATATTGGGTGGCCAGGAAAAGCTCACTGATAAGATGCTGTGGTTGACTGATTGTCTCACTAGTATAATTCTTCATCCCTCCATTATCCCAACCTTTTACCGTGTGACTTTGCAATACCTTTTACACAACAGCAAGATCAATTTTCCCAGCCCTTGACTGGGAGGAGAAAGATCTGTTTTTCCAGTAATCTCCACCTGACTGGCTTTGTTGTGATCTTTTCCTCTTTTGATCATTGTTGTTTTTGCCAATGAGAAATTAAAAGATGAGCAGAAGCTTGGGTAAGACCTGTCATAACATCACATGCCTCTTGTTATTTGGTCACAAAGATACACCAGGACTTAAAGAAGCTTCAGAGCTACTAGTCCTAATTATCTGGCACATGGTTATAGATTAACTAACAGCCACATGACTCTTGGACTTAAGAGTCTGACCATCCAAGATAAACAAGAAGAGCCTAGCTGACCTGTAGCTGAAAAGAAGACATATAGGGAGCCAAGTGTGTCAAAGAGCAAGTCCTGCTCAGATTGGATGATGCTCATATGTTACATGCATCTTTGTTGCTGGAATGCCACTGGTGTTTGTTATTGCTTGAATCTCAGCATTATAGAAGCCATCAGTAACTGTCTGGTTCAAAATTTGAATAGGCTTGATGGAGGCAGAAAATAAGGCCATGATAAAGCAACAGCATTCCAAACAACAAAAACAGCCAAGGGTAAGGCTTTAATGCAAGAATCTGCATGGCATGACAAGAGTCAGCATACAGACCTGTGTGGTAGGATTACCAAGGGAAAAGTATCAGGAGAAAAGGCATGTCAAGTAGCAAATAGCCAAAATTTATACAGCTTTATAATACGAGGTAAGGCTTAGTAAGACAGGAAATTGGTAGATGGTTTTAAACGAATTCTTATTAGGACCTGACTTCCAGTTTTAAATATGACTCTCAGCTGTGGAATGGAGAACGGACTTTGTGGTTTGGGTGTGGAATACCTCCTTTTGGTTTATGTGTTCAAATGTCTAGTCTCCAGCTTGAAATGACTTCTGGAGAGATGAGGCCATTAGAAGATGGGGCATTATGGAAGGAAGTGGATTGTTTCAGGAAGGAATTAAAACTAAAACATACAACCTAGAGCACTCTTTAAGTATTTATCCATTGAAGACAAACTCCAAAGATACTTCCAGCAACAAATACTAACTGTTTGTGCTACTAACACGACAGGTTGCCCACAAAGAAGCCTTGACTCTTTGCCTGAAAATTTCCAAAGCTAAAAATTGTGATATCTCTTACAAAGACCTTCCTGACTTCCCTCTGAGATTGGCTATCCAAAGCATCCAACAAATCTGCTTCTCTGTTTGTCTGTTGGCTGCCCATGATGAGTATGTTATTTCACTTGCTTTGCCAGCCAACAGGAAAATGGCTTATGTGGCCTCAGAGTTCTCTTTTAGAAAAAATACAGGGCAAGACCTAAAGTCACAGGTGACCAGTATCAATCTCAGGCAGTATGCAACACCAGCAAGCAGGACTCTGACTCTTTTTGTTTGTTTGTGTGTTGTTGTTTATTATTATTTTATATTGATTAATTCTGTTATTTTACAATTTCACACATGCATATTATATATTCTGTTTATTCTCTGTGGTTGATATATTGTGCACCCCAATAAAACTTATCTGGGATCAGAAAACAAAACAGCCACTAGATTAGACATAGAGGCCAGAAAAGGGTCACACACACACACACACACACACACACACACACACACACACACACACCTTTAATACTATCACTAGGGAGGCAGAGATCTGTCTGGATCTCTGTGAGTTCAAGGCCACACTGGGAACAGAGCCAGGAGTGGTGGCACACACCTTTAATCCCAGCACTTGAGATCTTATGTCTTTGCTTCAGAAGGACACACCTTTGATGGCAGGAAGTGATGGCAGGAAGCAGAAAGGTATGTAAGGTGTGAAGACCAGGGACTAGAGGCTTTTAAGCAGTTCAGCTGAGACCCTCACGGGTGAAGACTCAGAGGCTTTCATTCTGAGGATTCATGGAAACAGGATGGGCTGAGAAGTTGGCAAGGTGAGGTTGGCTGTGGCTTGTTCTGTTTCTCTGATCTTTCAGCTTTCACCCCAATATCTGGCTCCAAGTTTATTTTTTAAATAATAAGACCTTTTAAGATTTGTGTTACACCTCTCTCTCCTCCTCCTCCTCCTCCTCTCTCTCCTCTCTCTCTCTCTCTCTCTCTCTCTCTCTCTCTCTCTCTCTCTCTCTCTCTCTCTCTCTCTCTCCCCCTCCCCCTCTGTCTCTCTCTCCCTCTATCTCTCTCTCTGCTTTCCCGCTCTTTTCAACCACTTTCTCCCTTCCAGTCCCTTTCCTAGATCCATACTCTATTACTGAAATGGGGAATTCATTCCAGAATCCAAAATATGTGAACAGCTAAGTTTTGAATTTGGTGTGTCAACTTAAATTTTACTACAACCAATCATTTTAAATGTCTTGAAACTGTGCTTTCACCTCAATGAACCATTTCTAAAATAAAGACATGATAAAAAATTGTGCATGGCCAGGCTTTATTTTGCTGTTGGTTTTGGTTTTGGTATCTTAGACCTCACTAAATCTGGTGCTCACACTGTTGGCAAGGCTGACTGGCAAACAAATTTAGGAATCCACTAGTCTTACAACCCTCACACCCAGATCTGCTGTGGTTACAGCCTGGGCATGTGGGTGATAGGAATCCAAACTCAGGTCTTATAACCTCATGGCAGGTATTTTTGCAACTGAGCCATTGTCTTAGTTACTTTTCTGTAGATATGATAAAACACCATAACCAAGGCAACTTATCAAAGGAAGTGTTCAATGGGCTTATGGTTCCAGAGAGTTGAAGTCCATCACTGCGGTGCAAAGGTATGGTGACAGAAAAGGCTCCCGTTTAAAATCACAAGAAGGTGGCAGAGAGCACATCAGGGGTGGCAGGAGGCTTTGGAAGCCTCAAAGCTTGCTCCCGGCAATACCTCCTCCCAAAAGATCACACCTCTGAATCCTTCTCAAACAGTTCCACCAACTAGGCACCAAGTATTAAAACAATATGAGCCCATGGAGTTCATTCTCATTCAAACCACCACAGCCATCTCTCAAGCCCACAAAACATTCTTTACCAAAGCCTTAATTGGAAATCCAATGGAAATAATTTCAAAATAAGGAAGTTTCCTTAAGGATATGTTTCTTTGTTCTTAGATACTATGGTATAGTGTCCCGATAACAACACTCAAGAAAAGAGACCTCTCATGTTTTAAATAATTTAGCTGATCAAAACTGATTGCAAAATGTTCTTAGGAGCAAACATTGCATAATTTCAGGGAAAACAAACTAACAAGGTCATCCAGAGTGTGTGGCTGAAGAATTCGTAGGAACATACAATGTGAGTGAGTGAAAGTGTAGCAGGAACCTACTTAACAATTCCATGGCCACACAATAGTAGCCTTCATTAACTAAGAATAGAATCTATTGTGAAGTGAATGAGAAACATATTCACACAAGCTCTTACTTTAACTGTACTTAATACTTGCACAAATAACAAAAAATGTGTCTTTCAAAAAATGAAGCCCTTTTGTGTTATATTGTAAATACTACTTGACACGGTTCCATCAAACATGTTCAGGTATTAGAGCTAGTTAGTTCTTTGGTAGCAATTACTAAGTTTTTTTTTTTCTAATTCTTAAAATCATCAAACATTTCAATGTTTGCTTACCAGTTTTCTAAAAATACCAGTTATATTCAATTCTAATAATGGACCAGCAGTTGACATCATGGGATTTCACTGTATTTTCTTATTTCAGCCCATTACTTAGGTATTTAAGAGTGCATATACTCATAATCACATTAACATTATAATGCTATAACGTTATAGGAATAGTAATAGGAAATTAGGAGGAATGGGTTTATGGCAGACAATATCCTTTTTTTAATTTTATAATTAATTTAATTTTACATATCAGCCACGGATTCCCCTGTCCTCCCTCCTCCCGCCCCCCCCAATCCACTCCCCATTCCCACCTCCTCCAGGGCAAGGACTCCCCTGGGGATTCAGCTCAGCCTGGTAGATTCAGTTGAGACAGGTCCAATCTCCTCCTCCCTTCACCTAGACTGAGCAAAGTATCCAAGCATAGGCCCCAGGCTCCAAAAAGCCAGGTCATGTATTAAGAATAGGTCCCGGTCCCACAGCCTGGGTGTGGGGGAAGAGCTTAGGGGAGTGGGAGATCCCAGCTGGATCAAGAACAGAGAGGGAGAACAAGGCAGACAATATTTTTAAAAAGGTAGTGGACATAGTTTTCGTCTTTGTAGCATTAGCCATTCCAGTATTAGCTAAATTAGTTACATTGTTGTTCAATAGAGTTCCCAGAAAGAATATCAGTCTCACAGAAAGTATACAAAGCACAATATTTTTAAAAGTAAATGTAGACTATCATCCACTTATGAAGCATTAGAATGAATAATTTCTAAAAAAAAAAAAAAGTATCACAGAAACAAGTATTTTCTAACAAGGTCAGCTCAATCTCTTCTTTCTCCCTTCTTAACTTTGAAGTTAAAGAACGAATTTATTATTTCTTTGACAACTACCCAGCTGTGCCACGGATGCCCAACGTGGGTGACACAGAATAAGCATAGCAGTGTTCAAATAATAATTATATTACAGACACTGAAATTTGAATTTGAAACAATTTTCATATGTTATGAAATATTCTTGTATTCTTTTTTTCAATGACTTAAAATATAAAAACTATCCATACCAATGGGTGATATATAAATAAGGTGGAAGTCTGTTTCCATATAGACCATTTTACAAACCACGTTTGGAAGCCCAGCCTGTTGGCGGGAGACTACTCCTTCAAGCTTCACATTTCTTAGTTATAAAATGAAGAAATAGGAAAGCCTCCGTCACTTTTTGTACCTATCAGTTTTGTATCAATTTGTATCTTTTTCCACAATCACCATCCAAATGGTTGATATGTTAATAACTTCTATTGTTAAGATATGAAATGGTGTTTTGTTATTTGCAAAACTCTTTTGTACCTTGAACTATTCAGTTTTCCCCCTTTTCTGGGAGCTGATATGACTTTGCCAACTTTTTGGGTAAGAACAGGAAGGACTTGTGGTTTTATGAAATGTTCCAAAGGTCACTCAACTAACAATAGCAAACTCTGATCTAGAATGCAGATCATCAGACCAAGTCAAGTTCGCTGAAAATTTGTAATACACTGAAAAAAATTATCATGGAAAAAACCGTTTAAAATATTCAATACTCGTGTTCTCAATATTTTGATCTCCCTGGGAAATGAGTAGGAAAGCTTTCAAAGGAAATTACACTTGTCTCATCCTTCCCAAGATGCAGGCTATAATTCTGAGAAGAAGCTAATGATGTCTAAGGAAAGAAGGGGGAAATTAAGTGGAATAGGTAATAGAACATCTGTGTCTTTTCTACATATCTTGTAAAATTGAGAAACTAGTAGCTGACACTTACATTTCAAGGTAATGAGCATCGCATTTAATTTTACATCCTCATAAATGCTTTGCCTGTTTCCAACTTGTCTACCCACATAATAGGCTATATTCTTTATGTAAAGACAGCATCACCACTAAACCGAAATATCACATCTTAAACAGTCTTTTTAGTGAGTCAACTAAAGAATATCCCAACTTTGGGCCTTTTCTTCTTCATCTCTGATCAATTCAATGACCTTCAAAAAAAGTAATTCTTTTTTTTTAGTTGAATAAAGAAGTTTATTTGTAAATTTAGTCAACATACATAATTGACCTAAAAACTTCAATAGGATACTTTTAAAAACCACTTGAAGGCCATCTCTATAAAAAGGATTTTGCCAGGACAGCAACCAGGTGTAATCTAACCCATCTTTATTGGCAGAGGTCCAATAAGCTGAAGCTGTACTTTTTACCCCATGTTTAAACTCCACAAGGAAAAAGCAAACCTTGTACTGTTTTTCCCCCGTAAAGATTAAAAAAGAAACAAAACCAAACTCAATCTAGGTATAAGACTAAACAACACAATGAAAAACTGCACTAACTAGATTAGTAATAGGTGATGCTGGTGTGAATTACTTGTTATTTTACTCTAGAGCCCTAATAAATAAAATCCCCGCTAGTGTATGTGTTATCGGGTAGAGGGTTAGCCAATATATGGTAGAATGAGGACTTATGCAAGGTTTAATATGCATAGCATTTTTCTACTTTGTTAAACAAATGCAGTCTAGTCAGGAAAAAAAGTAATTCTTTGTCAGATTTGCTTTAACCACTAAATTCTAAAATGAAATTTACAAAGTATGTTAGTTAGCTGGAGTTTAAACCTATAAGAAATGTAAGCAAAACACACCAATTATACTTTTTAAACATTTTTGACAGTTTCATACATGAGTACTGTACCTACATCATTTCCATATCTCCCTCTCCTCTCTTTAATTATTATTGTCAGCACACCACACACACACACACACACACACACACACACACACACACACACACACACACACGTGGGTGTGTATAACGCATCTATATAGTATACATATGTGCATGTGTAAGTAAAACCTGCTAGGTCAATTTAATTTTTACTTGTATGCATATGTGCTTAGGGCTAAATACTTTGTAACTAATAACCTGTTGGGGGAAACCAAAACATTGTAATGTCCTCATGTTATGAAAAGTGGGTCATGTCACTTCTGCAGGACTATGGACATTCATTCTGAAAATTTTGTTAAGATCAACTACTGCCTTGTGGTTTTATAGGCCCTATGCATATGACAGTGAGTAAAACACAACTTCTTACTCTCTAGAGCTTGCATTTTGTTGGGAAAGACAGATATATAAATAAATAAATACATGGTTTCTCAAAGAGTTAATAAGGGATATGATGTCTTAGTTAGGATTTCTATTGCTGCAATGAAACACCATGACCAAAAAGCAAGTCGGTTTTATTTGGCTTACACTTCCACATTATAGTTTATCTTCAGAGAAAGTGAGTACAGGAACTCAAACAGAGCAGGAACATGTAGGTAGGAGCTGATATAGAGGCCATGGAGGGGTGCTGCTTACGAGCTTGCTTCCCATGGCTTGCTCAGTCTGCTTTCTCATAGAACCTAGGACCAACAGCCCTCCCACAATAATCACTAATTAAGAAAATGCTACAGCTGGATGTTATGGGGGCATTTTCTCAATTTAGGTTCTCTTTAAGATGAGTCTATCTTAACAAGTTGATGAGTCAAGTTGACATAAAACTAGCCAGGACAATGTGGGGGGAAAAGCAAAATGAAATGAGAAACATCTTAAATTAAGGAAGTCCTGGGCAGTGAAATTAAGCAAAAACACACACAAAGGCCGTGAGGTACACTGTTTAGTAGACTCAAGGCACAGCACCAGAGCCCAAATAGGTGAAGATGTAGAGCAAAAAGGTAAGTAACAAGGACCTGAGGTCAAAAACAGTATTCATTCTATCTGAGAAGCAAAGCCTTGAAACTGAAGTCTTCTTTGCAAAGTAGTGTCATCACCTGGCTTAACTCTTAACAGGATCATTCTGATTATGAAGAACACAGCATGAAAGGGCAAGGTCAGATGCAGCGATTGAAAAAGAAAAAAAAAACAACAACAATTACAAATGTCCCAGCGAGAATTTATGGTGAGCTGGGAAAGAGCTGCAGTACTGGAAATAATAAATGGTAATCAGACTTTTCAAGACAGATGTCAAAGGAATACCTGCCAGAATTTCCTGTTAGTTTGGCAATAGGAAGTGAGGGGAGTCAAAAATAACCGAGAATTTTGGCCTGATGAACCAGAAGATGAATATGCCTTCACTAAGATCAGAGGAGGGAAAATCTATCAGATTGGTGAAGCGGGTGAATGTGTAAATCAAGAGTTTCCTTCTGGATACGTTAAAGTTAGGACTCCTCTTAACCGTCTAGATGACTGTCATGTACAAAGTTGGATGTGTGACATCTAAGTTCAGCAGAGGGTGGAGATGTAAATTGGCCTTTGAAGCGGGGAGTTCGCCTACGAAGTAAAAATAGCTGGAGAAAATATGGCAATTAACTCCCAGGGATTCCACAAATGATGAGAAGGTTAAAAGAGCTGGTAAGACTTCCAAAAGAAAATGGTTAGTGGAGGAGATGGAAGACTGGGAGAAAGAAATGTTCTGGAAACCAACTGAAAGAATAAATTGAGAAAGGGTCCAAGATCTGTCAGATGAAGTTTGAAGGTTAAGGTGAGCAAAACCAAAAAAAGTGAGAACTAACAAAATGAGAAAGCAGAAACATCAATCACGGAAGCGGCGGTGCACAAGCCTCTGATCCCTTGAGTGACGGAGGTGGCAAGACCCTTGTTGAAGCTGGAGTCAGTTGAAGGGAGAAGAAGAAAGGAAAAGGACGACTTGGGTAGAGTGAACACTTGCAAAGAGTTTTCATGCGAAAAGGGCAGAGAACTGGGCTGGGGGTGGAAGGGTTTGTGGAATTGAGGTATAATAAAATGACAGTGAGGGGAAGTGGTTCATGGAGGAACACGAAGAATCGATTTCGGCGAAGGGATCCTGGAGCAGACAGTAGCAGATGGGAAACAGTGCACAACAATAGGCCTGTCTTTGCTAAGTTAATAGTCCAGTCATAATGATAAGGAAGATAAGGGATGATGGACAGGTGTAGAACATTATTTTTAGATGTGTTACATTTGTTTATGCTGTGGAACATTTGCTTTAATGATGCCAAAATGTGTTGCATTCTTTTATGTTGCATTTGGTTAACTCTGTGAAGCTGTGTTACTGTGCCGGTCTAAAAATACCTGAGGGTCTAATAAAGAGCTGAATGGCTAATGGTGAGGCAGGAGAAAGGATAGATGGGGCTGGCAGGCGGAGAGAATAAATAGAAATATGGGGAAAAAAGATAAAAGAGCAAGAGAACAAGGAGAGGAGGATGCCGGGGACCAGCCACACAGCCACACAGCCAGTCTTGGAGTAAGAGTGAAAACAAGATATACAGAAGCAAGAAAAGGTAAAAGCCCAGAGGCAAAAGGTAAATGGGATAATTTAAGTTAAGAAAAGCTGGCAAGAAACAAGCCAAACTAAGGCTGGGCGTTTATAATTAATAAGCCTCCATGTGTGATTTATTTGGGAGCTGGGTGGCAGGGCCCCCAAAAGAGCAAAACCAAACAACTACAAGTACGCATATGTAATGATAAAAATGTGTGGACAGTCTTTTCTGACTGCTTCAGGGAAATGAGAAGCAAGATCATCAACTGAAACTCATTAGAGAGAAGTCTGAGAGTTTGGGGAAAACAGTATAATAATGACTTAAAATAATGCGAAGGGAAACTAAGAAATATACTTCCTGAAAATTCTGAGTACACTTGGGTTTACTTATCATTAATATTTTAAATTTTAGTCATGATCACATACTTACTTTCTCCCAGCATGGTCGCCTCCTTATGTGTCCAAAGAGCTGGGTGTGAAGGCAAATGCTTATAATCCCAGTACTAGAGGGTTGAGGTAGGAAGATTGAAAATTCAGGGTAGCTTGAACTATTCAGCAAGACGACACCTCAAAAAGGGACAGTCAGATAATAAAGTTTAGAAAGGGCTGAGTGTGTTTTTTTTAGGAGCTCACTGTGGACGTAATAGGATCAGATTACTGTAAGGACAAAGTAGCTGGTGTCTTTGCCATATAGAGAAATGAAAAGGTGAGAAAAACAAGATGTGGCATTCACAGAATGAGATCGTTGAGGTTAGGTGATGAGGGTGATGCAGATATTGGTAATAAATCCTCAGCCAGGATCTGAGTGGGTGTGGGTGATTGAGAAAGGGTGGAGAAATAGCGTTGGAGATCAAGACACTGAAAGTCCATTTTCCTTCAGCGGTATAGGCCTGGCAGAGATGAGATATCACCAGGAAGAGGAGTAATCTATGGAATTCCTTTATTATCCTGAAGAATTCAATGAAACCTAGCTGAGAACACTGGTGTGTGGAGCTCTTCTCTGGTCACCTAGTTGCAGATTCAAACACATGTGACCCTGTGGACATCTTTGGTATCTATGACAATGGAAATGAACCTAGAATAAAATTAGAAAAATATACTGTTTCACAAGATATATGACAACTTTGAATTTTTAAGATGGACAGTTAGCTATAGCCTTGGATTCATTTGATGCTCCTCTAGGGGAATCCATGTGTGCACTGTGGTCATCAAGAATGTTGAAACAGTGTCAACTTTCCCTCCACTTCCAAACCAGCTACTTACCTTAATTCCTTCAGAAAAATGAAGTGAAACTAAGTATTGCTTCTTCTCTGGAAACTTTCATTCATGAAACTCCAAGTTAGGCAGGAAATAGAATGAGTGTTAAAAATTGTACTCTGTACTTTAGTTAATGGGCAGAAAGTTACTCCTGTACAACTGAGCTCTCGGGGAATATAACCTACTAAAAGTCAGAACTAAGGGCACTTTGAGTGTTCTTTATTTCCTCCTAGTGGGGCCAAATAACATAAACCTATAATTTTAACTATGATAGTATGTCAATTATGTTGGACACACTAAGAGATACAAATTTTTTATCCTGAAGTATTTCTCACAATTTTATTGTTATAAATGACATAAAGAGAAATACTTACCTGTCTCTGGCTTAGGATGCTTTAGATAAATTTTGCAAGTGAAACATATTAGCCATTTTAATGAAGCTCTTTCTCTGTCAGATAGATACATCATAGATATATGATAGATAGATAGATGATAGATGATAGATAGATAGATAGATAGATAGATAGATAATGTACATATGACCAAATTAAATTTCCAGTCAGATTGGAGAATCAATAATATCTCATCAGCAACATACTGTCAATGTTCCTTTACTGTGCTGATATAACCTTACCACAGTGAAATATATCTCATGGTTTTAAGAGTACAGAACTTCACAAAGGAAACAGAAGGGAGGAGTGGAGGAGAAAACAGGATACAGTGAGTGGGAAGTTACAGGACGTCTGTCAAAGTTTGACCTTGCTGATATTTACTTTGAGTTGAAGTTAGATACATAGAGATGTCATACTAGAATTGATTCCAACCAAAGGAAGAAACACATTTGCAATGGAAAAATTATAAGAAAAAGATACTTGAGTACTTCCTTCATATAATACTTGGAGGAAGACTGCAGGAACAAGTGAAGAATTTGATTCTGTAGCCTGAATTCCTCGTAAGAAAGACAAAGTAAGAGAGTTTGAAAGCCCTAAAAACGTAATTATCTAGGCAATAACTAATTGTCCCAATGAGGCAGAAAAAATGAGGGTAAATGAAGAAATAAATGAGTTCTATAAAGTGTTCTGAGTGAATTAAGATGGTAATAGATGAGGACAGCAGCGGGAAGAATGAGCGCAGAGCCAAGGACAGATGTGAAGATGCTGGCACAGATAAATCAGGAGAGCAGAATCCTTAAGTCATGAAAACGGGGAAAGATGGCTCTGCTTCAGACACATCTTAGAATGTTAACAGAAAATGGAAAGAAAAGAAATGCCTATTAGGTTTTTATCTTTCACTCACATGCGGTCTCTCTTGGAAAGTGATGTTCAGACTCTTAAAAAGTAATATAAATAAGTTGTTCAGTAATGAATATCAAAAAACATAGTGGGAAAGATGTTGAAGAAAGGGCTATTTTTAAATTTCTGTTCACAAGTTACTTACTATCTGGAAAGAGGAACTATGCCTGTATATTGAAGAGTGGTCACACCTTAACAAAGAGGTCAAGCTCTGCTGGTGGGGGCAGGGGGCTACTGGTATTACATATTTATCTATAAGATAATGTAAGGCTTTCTGCCAAAAATGTTTACTTTGAATCTAAATAAGGCTTTAAACATAAGTACAAATTAGTAGAAAGTGCTAGAACTGGATGAAGCAGGCTGACCCCAAATTAGGAATATTTTAAATTAAATAAAATGAAACGCCTTACTTCTCTCCCCAATCACTGCAATTAAGTTAATTCTAAAGGGTGGAGAAAATGTTCTAGATAGAAAGTAGCATAACAACCAAAAGCAACACATCAGTTTAAATTGGATGCTGGTTCCCAAAGCAATCTTAGATGCAAGGTAGCATTGTAGGAAACTACAGAGGTCATCGGTCTACAGAAGCCACCATTCAGCTGGGGAAAGCAACTAGAACTACTGCTTTGAGACTCTGTAACCTAACAGGACACACAATAACCAGGGGAGTTCTTGATGAAGAGAGACGCTACTGACTTTTTCAAGGGAACCACGTGTGCGAATCAATTGTAATCCCCATTCTTTAGCTACCCTTCAACCGAGGGGACAGCAGCCCCATGTTCCTCAAACAGGATGGGCATGGAGAACCTTGTTCTCTGAAAGTGTTGTATCATGTGAAACCTGTATGCTTGCTTGCCATCATTTCAGCTCTCCCAACAGCGGCAGACGCTGGAAGATCTCAAGACACAAAACTCCACTGCTCCGGTTTTAAAGCCAGTCCTATCAGGAAGCCTTTGTTAGATCTCTGACACCTGCATCTGCAGGTAGACAGCGATATCTCACCTCTAGCTTGGGAGATGGAGCTATGGGAGATGAGTGTTCAGACAGCCAACTCCTAATCTACAAGGCATGGCCCTGATGAATTGGATTTGATGCAGTTGGCAATACAAATCTAATCATGAGCTACAAGGAGAAAAGGGTCACGATTACACCACCGCAATGCTTTCTTTTAGGTGGCAATGTGTATAATGTTGTGACACAGACTTGAAAGTGGAGTGACACTAACTGATGTGCCGCTTTTAGCCCTTTCTTCTCTTGTAATCTCAGCCAAGCCACTTCCCCCTTTAAGAACCAGGTTCTTGGGTTGGGGATTTAGCTCAGTGGTAGAGTGCTTGCCTAGCAAGCGCAAGGCCCTGGGTTCGGTCCTCAGCTCCGGAAGAACCAGATTCTTTCTGTTACTGTAGGTAATACTGTTATTTAGGGAGATTCGAATCTGTAGTTTCTCTTCAGTGTTAGCTGTTTTGTTTGTTTGTTTCTTTCTTTGTTTGTTTTTTAAAGATTTGTTTGTTCATTATGTATAATAATATGCATGTTTGCCTGCAGTCCAGAAGAGGACACCAGATCTCATTACAGATGGTTGTGAGCCACCATATGGTTGCTGGGAATTGAACTCAGAACCTCTGGAAAAGCAGCCAGTGCTCTTAACCACTGAGCCATCTCTCCAGCCCCTTAACTGTTTTACTAATGTGAGATATCATGTCAGAGAATGTTAGTGTGTTCTGAGCTCTTCCAGCAAGGCTGGTTCTCCATGAGGACCCTTGCTACCATACAACATTGATCCTGTCACTCATTCTCCTCTTAGTACTGGTTCTTGAGTCATTTACCAATCCAGAGAAAAATGACTACAGCTTTCAAAAAAAGCCAGTGGAATTCTTTCTTGGCCACTGAACTCACTTCCTTTTTAGCGCTATCTTCTCCACCTTACTATACTATCAAGAAAAATAATTCCATTTCAAAAGTTTTCTTTATTAAAGGCTATATCCAGCATCAAGTCAGTCATCAGAAACTGGACTTTTCCAGTTTGTTCTATTTTCCTTTTCAAATAAGATATTTTTCATCACTTGGCAAATAACGCTTATTTTAAATTAACTGACTCAAAAATGGGATCATTTGACTATAAAAACAAGGTTTTATAAAAGCTTAGTTATAACTGAACTTTGACAAGTGAATAGAAGATATCAGGGTAATATTTACAATAATTTTAACTAAGCTTCTGTTTAACCTTTTTCAAAAATTAATGATAATGCAGTATTTTTGACTGTACATGTAATCTAGTACCCTCTGCTCTTATATATAAATAAAAAGTTTATCAGTTCTAAGAATGATGATATATACTTGGAGTCCTCAGTTTTTGGAGCCTGGTTAGAAGGATTGAGTTCAAGGCCTGCCCAAGTTCCATATTAAAATACTATCAATAAGTAAATATTAAATAAATAAATTCAGAGCAAAACACAAGAGAATTGGTCAGAGTAATTACAAAATTAAAGCCAAAGTTGTTTTTTAGACATTATAAGAATATATCTTGATGTTGGGATTATGAACCAGGGATATTAAAACTAAAAAGTCTGGCATAGAGCTCAATGCTTATTATGAATCACAACATCCCCCCCAAAAAAAAGTTACACAAAATCTAAATAGACTCCATATTTAAGCAAAAATGACAGCTTTTATCAGTATTTATTGGGTCTGTCCTCAGTCTGAGTACAGAAAATAAATGTTAATTTTGGCATAGTCATGTTACATTTTATATTATTTGTGTGAACTTATGTCATCAAGTGCTCTGTGTGTGTGTGTGTGTGTGTGTGTGTGTGTGTGTGTGTGTGTGAGAGAGAGAGAGAGAGAGAGAGAGAGAGAGAGAGAGAGAGAGTAAAGAAAAACGTGTATGAACAAAACATATTCCAAGGAAGGTTCACACCACTGGAAATTAAAATAAAGGACTAGAGTTCCCTTTTGGATAAAAGTTTCGGCAAATTAGATCATATGAATAAGCCTAATTTAAAGATTAACAAAGACTAAGAAGGCTCTGTTTTTGTTAGGTGAACAGAAACACTGAAGCATATTCATATAAAGGGATTTGATAAATTAATTAAAACAGATTGCAGGATTAAAAGTCCTCAAGACTGCTAAATTTCACAAACAGCTTAAAATAGAATTTAACCTTTAAAACCTAAACCATACCAGTTTTCAGCCCTGTTTTGACCAGATATTTCACTTTTCCTTAAATTAAATAATCAAACCTAAGAAGCAACTCCCTGCAGTTTCTACCACTTTTCATGCATTCTTAATGTAACCTGTGTTTGTGCTTTGGGTTTTACACAGGCTTACAGCATTAGGAGGTGCAGATTGGATATATTTTTGCTATACATAAACAATGTGAAATTACATATAGAGTCATTATTAATGGGTTTGCTTTCATAGGGCTTATAAAGAAGTGACAGTGAGGAAGTATGGCATGTGGGCATCTTTCAGGATAACTCAGTGGACATCAGAATAGTCAATAAATAGCTCTGTCCCTGTTTCTTCATATATAAAAGTCACCCTCAATTTGTATAGATTTAATGAGTTGGTACATGGTATCAGTGCTGGGGTCAAGCATGGTGTGACATGACTATAATCTAAGGGAGAAGGCTGAGTGAGGCAAGAGTACTGTGGAACAATCTTTGTATACTGTAAACATATATTACTGTCATTGGCTAATGAAGTGTTGACTGGTCCATAGCAGGGCAGGAAGAGATTGGACTGGAAAGCCAGAGTAGGAGGACACTGGGAAGAAGGGCAGAGTCTGAGATGTCTGGAGTGAGATACAGATGAGTGAGGAGATAAAAATGCCATATTGAAAGAAGGTACCACCACATGGCAGAAGGTAGATAAGAAATATGAGTTAATTTAAGTTGTAAGAGCTAGTTAGTAACAGGCATAAGCTATTGGTGGAGTTTTTATAATTAATAAAAAGTCTTTGTGTGGTTGTTTGGGAGCTGGTTGGTAGGATTAAAAAAACTCCATGTACACAAGAGGAGCTCAAGTTCAAAGCCAGTGACATGGTGAGACCCTGTCTTAAAAAAATGAAAAAGTAAATGCTCAGCACGTAGAAAGTACTCCACTGATGTTACATAAAAGGAATGACATCAGTGCAGTACACCAGAGTCACACACATGGGATTCTAGCTTCATGTTCAGGAAAAAGTTCAGGTTAATGTGCTGATTTGGCCGATAACTAATTGTGTGATTGTGACAGTTAATTTTTCTGAGTTTCATTTTCTCATCTGTAAGATGGGAACGATCACACTGCCCTACATCTCCCTTAAGTTTTAATGTGAATCATATGCCCATAGGAGTTATTTAATAGTAGCTGAAAACAACAAACAAAAAATTCTCATTTTGCAAGAAAAGAAAAAGGATATTATCAACTAAAATGATAACTAAGAAATATCAACTAAGATGATAACTAAGAAATATCAACTAAGACGATAACAAAGAAATTGCCTCATACCATAACTAGTCTTTGTCACAGCTTGTTACATCTACAAGGGGATAAAACAGACCTCATGAAGAGTATTCAACCCAACCTTCTAAAAAACCAAGTCAATATTGCTGAATTGGCTTACTACATAATGCTGCCATGTATGATGTACTTGTCTGTGTTACATATGTTTAATAGCATGTGTATATGGGTGTATATACACATATTTACACATGCATTTGAAGGCTAAAGGTTGACAATGGGTGCCTTTCTTGTCAGTCTTCCATCATACTTTTTGAGACTGAGTCTCACAGATTCAGCTAGGCTACCTAGCCCATTCACAACGGGGATCCTCACATCTCACTCCTCTTTCCTACAGGGCCGGTGTTATAGACGTGCCCAGCCATGCCCAGCTGTGCACATGAGCGCTAAGGATGGCATCCAGATGCTCATGCTTGAGCAGAAGGCACTTCACGAAGTGAGCCATTTCCTCAACCCCAGAGGGATTGATTTGATGTTTCAGCAGTAAACCCCAGAGGTTTAAAAAAAAAAAAAAAAAGTTAAGATTTTTGAACCACAGCATCCTAATAATCAAAGCATGGTGTTTGAAAACAGTAGCACTGCATCAACTCTGCCAAAAAGTTCATGCTGTAAAACATACCCTCGGGGAAATAGTTGGATCAGCTTCACACAGTTATACTAATCCGCTGAATCCAGTCACAATTGTTGAATAAACAATTTAACTTTACATTAGGCATGGGAGACAAGGGAGGTAAAAGATACTTGGAAAGACTGTAAAGTTAGTTTTCATGACTATTATAAGAAGGAGCCTAAGATATGCAGAGAATGCAGGTACTGTGAATGAAACCCAGCTAAACTTTAAAACTTTCCGAATTCTGGGAAATGGTAAATTAATTTGGCCTTTTATCTTTACGTCTTTTGCTTGCCATGATATTTAGTACACTAAATTGTACTTACAATACTCTCCAAAATGCTTTGAGGATGTGGACCTAGAGAATTGCATTCTGACACAACTCGAGCAAGTCTATATAAAGAATCATGTGGAGTTTATTTGATTACATTTTATGAATGTATGATTTGCCTGTGTACACTTGCTGTGGCATGGGTATGTGCATATGGAAATCAGAGGATTTGTGGGTCCCAGAGATGCCACTCAAATTGTCAGAGTTAAGGACAAGTATTTTTACCTGCTGAGCCATCTTACCAGCCTGAAATTTATTTCTAATGTGCTTCAGTATCTGGAAAACAAAATGAAAGTCCAAACAGTCATAAACATGGAGTTCACCCTCAAGACACAATCAGAATTTGAGGTATCCAATAAAAAAAATCTGTGACTTGAGAGAATATATATACACATATATTTATATATATATATATGTATGCATACATATATAAAAACAATTAAGAAATAGAGAAAATGGAGTTGAGAGAGAACAAAGGGGTATGTGGGAAGAGCTGGAGGAATGGAAGGGAAGGGAAGAGAAGGCACAACATGATGTAATTATACTTCAATTTCAAAAATAAAATGTATTTTAAAAAACTGATTTCCACATGAGTTCTAGATCATGAAAGTTTTCCTTCATTATTAATGACAAATTAAATCCTTAGTATAAAGCTACTTGATATCATTTCCCTTTCTAAAGTTGGGCCCTGCTCCCTCTCTTACCTAGTGAAGGCTAAATTCCTTGGTTTATTATATATCACCCTCCACATCTAAGCTCCTATTTCCCATGATAACATTTGCTCTCATCCCAATTTTCTTCCAGTACTATTTATCCTTTTGGTATTACTTGCAGTTTCTTCTACTTTGGATTGCCTTATCTATCCCTGCCTCCTTCAAGGGTGACCTTTTCCTTTTTGCTGATACACAGACCTTTGTCTGCTTCCCCTCTCCCTCTGAATAGTCACCAACATAGTTACAGTGGCAAGCTACTCTTGTTGTGTATTAGCAAATGCATCTTTCCTTACAAGCAAGCATAGGAAAGAGGTTAAATTAAGAGTTTTGAGAGGCAAACTCTTGGCTCATTGCTGTGGGATGTTCTGTATGGCAAATGTGTTGCTCTGATTGGTCAATAAATAAAACACTGATTGGCCAGTGGCTAGGCAGGAAGTATAGGCAGGACAAGGAGGAGAATAAAGCTGGGAAGTGAAAGGCTAAGTTAGAGAGACACTGCCAGCCGCCACGATGACAACAGCATGTGAAGATGCCAGTAAGCCACGAGCCACGTGGCAAGGTATAGATTTATAAAAATGGATTAATTTAACCTGTAAGAACAGTTAGCAAGAAGCCTGCCATGGCCATACAGTTTGTAACCAATATAAGTCTCTGTGTTTACTTGGTTGGGTCTGAGAGGCTGTGGGACTGGCAGGTGAGAGAGATTTGTCCTGACTGTGGGTCAGGCAGGAAAACTCTAGCTACAAATGGCGTCCAACGTAGGACAAGAGTTTCCACCTAAAAACTGAGAAAAAAAGATTCTAAAATGGAGCTAAAAACAGCTTCCTAATTGTCTCTCTCAAATGAGTAGCAGCTGCCGGTTTGAGCTACTGGTGGGTTCCTGGCGTGCGTGCTTGACCTGCCATATGGCGGGAATGAGGCCTCTGCAAGTGGCACATTAAGCTCCGTGGTGGATTTAGCCTTTGCTAGTACAAAACAAAAAAAGAAGTTTCTGGGCTACACGTTGCTTGGATAAAAGCATAGACCCACGATAGCTCCCAGAGCTGGTGGTAAACGTACCACCGCCATGTTGGGAAGCTGAGGTTTGCGGAGCCAGCAGCCATAGCGCTGTTTCAGTCTTACAAATGCTGCAGTTTAAAGCAATAGATTCACAATAAGACAGATTCAGATGTAATAGTTTAAAATGTGTAAAATATACGTAGGCTTGAAAGAGACAAAAAAGGTGATATATACAGTTATATAAACAAATACATAGTTTTAAAAAATAAAGTCTTTAAAGAGACAGTTAATATAAAAAATAAGCCACATAAAGATGAATATTACACAGAGAATCTGGATTGTGTTGTCTTTGGGATTTTTAACTGCAGAAAAACACTTGATCGTAAAAGATGTTGAGTTAAACCAATATGCATATTTTAAAGATACCTTGACTTCAAAATTTGGATGTAAGGATGTGTTGCTTTGGAAAAGAGACTCTGCTTTTGTTCTCACAGAAAGCTAGAGTCTATGGATTTGTTCCAGATTAAGATACATCAGGTTTGACCAGCCAAGACCCCCTGAAAGGTCTCCAATGACACCAAGGCCCAGATGATCCAACATCCAGAATGGTTTGAAGGCAACTGGCTCAGACAATACAGCTTCGTGGACTATTCCATAATCCTAAAATTTTCTCTGTGTCCCCATAAGATACAGCACCCCCCTCCAGCAGAAAGTAGTAAGAGAAGCTACGCCCAAATTCCCAAATTATATGTAATTTTACTTCGTTAAGGTTAAAACCTTCCCTTTGGAAAAAAAAAGGGGGGGGGAAGTGCTGTGGGATGTTCTGTATGGCAAATGTGTTGCTCTGATTGGTCAATAGATAAAACACTGATTGGCCAGTGGCTAGGCAGGAAGTATAGGCAGGACAAGGAGGAGAATAAAGCTGGGAAGTGGAAGGCTGAGTTAGAGAGACACTGCCAGCCACCACGATGACAAACAGCATGTGAAGATTCCGGTAAGCCACGAGCCACATGGCAAGGTATAGATTTATAAAAATGGATTAATTTAACCTGTAAGAACAGTTAGCAAGAAGCCTGCCACGGCCATACAGTTTGTAAGCAATATAAGTCTCTGTGTTTACTTGGTTGGGTCTGAGAGGCTATGGGACTGGCAGGTGAGAGAGATTTGTCCTGACTGTGGGTCAGGCAGGAAAACTCTAGTTACAGCTCATCGTTTGGGCTTCCTCTCCTGTACCTGTGTAACTTTTGTACCTGCAGTAAATTCATATGCTTTTTCAATTTCCTCCTTTGTAATAATAGATGTAATAATAATGCCTAACAGAACTGTCCTCCATACAAAAGCTTGGCAAATAATAATGATTACATTTATATATGCTTTCTCATCACAAATAAAGAAATTAAGGCTGATGATTAAACAAAAGCTAAATGTAAACCCAAAGCACTTTGCCATTACATTATCCTGTCCCCGGGAATTCTCTAAATTCCTCAGATACCACTTACCACATTCTATCAGAGTTATCTCTTCACTATAAGCACCCTGGGAATGCAATTTGGGTCTTATTTATTTCCGTGATGGGAGTTGTATAGATCACTATTCTTCGGCACAATGTCTAACACAGTATGGATGCTCCACGGCTGTCTTGAAGAAATGACTACATTTCTGTTGAGGATAAAGATTCAATATTGAAAAAGTTTCTCTTTTTATACAGTATACAGGGATGTGCCAAAAGTTGAATAAGTCATACAGATAGGCTTGACTTTTGGGACAGAATGGCGTACTCCTAAATAACCAAGTTAAAAGCAAGTTTAAGCAGTATCCATACCTTCTAAATTTTGACTTCTTTGTAGTTAGACATTCTTACCTTTTCCAAATACATAGTTTATGAAATCTATGTGACTACAGCTTATAGATTACTGTTATGGTAATGAATATTCTGTTCCAGACCCTACATTTTTCTAGCTACATATTCATAAGAATTAAATATCTTATTATCTTCCCACTGTTCCTATACTAACTCCTCAGGACGACTTTACAGATACACTCTTGCTCTAAAGGACCAAGCCTGCTTTTTTACTGGAAGTGTCTAGATGTTTCCCCCATGATAACTAATGTACTACTAGCATCTATACCCAAAGTCCTAGGATGTATTAAAGAGGCAGTTGTGTTTTGGGTGAAGCAGGTATGGATGGAGGAGGTTAGAATGCATCTACCATGGAGTAGCCATACTTGTCCCTGTAAGGTAATTGTGACAAGAAAGCAGCTGAAGATTAGAAGCGAAAAGAACAGAGCTATAAACCAGCACTTACCTGTACCTTCACCCCCACCATTCCAACCCCTCCCAACCTATTGCTATTTTCTTTTTATAACTTATCAAGTCCAACTTGTGCTGCCCATACACTCATAGGCATAGTGTGAAGCATTTGTCGATCTACCAAGGGAGACACATTTAAACTAACTCTTCCTCACCCATAAGCCATCAATTACCTTTGCTCCCTAGCCAGGGCTGGGGGCTCATGAATCCCTCTTGACTCCATGCTGGAATGTTGATTGGTTCGAACTGGTGCAGGTCTTATGCAGGCCTCCGTGGCTGCATTGACTTAATGAATGTAGCAACCCTATGTCTAGAAGACATTATTTCACTCTGGTCCTCCCTGACTACTAGCTCTTACAACGTTTCTACCTCTCTTCTGAGATGGCCCCTGAGTCTTGGAAAAGAGATGTGATATAGTGGTCCCATTTGTGACTGATCCCTCCACTGACATTTACTCTCTACACTTTGACCAAAAGTAAATTTCTGCATTACCTGTGGTCCACTGCACAAAGTAATGCTTTTCTGATGAGTTCTGAGAGCTGTACTCATCTATGGATCTAGAGGTATGAACAGAAGATAGTTTGATGATATGTCCATTTAGAAAATAATCATAGTAGGTTCACTCTTGGAAACTATAAGCTCCCTAAGCATGGGTCCTTTGTCAGATTTACAATATCAAGCATGCATTTTCTCCTGTGGAGTTGGTCTTAAATCATTCAGAAAGAGATCGGTTGCCACCATAGCATCCATGGCACTGTTGTACCCATGGACATATCTTGCCATTTGGTCTTTATTGCAGTCATGAGTTTCATGGTTGTGTAAGACTGTTGATGACTTATTCCCCCCCTCAACAACCTGCACAGCACCTTTCAGTATATGAAAGTTTGCCAGCAGGGAGGAAGCTTCCTGGTGAGGACCAACTTGACTTCATGTCCTGTGATCAAAGTGTGTGGTGTCTTCCACAATAGGGCCTTATCAAGTTACCAATTTTATACTCAAACATCCAGTTCTAAGTCATAATGGACATAATTTGTTGAGAGGAAAGTGGAGCATTTCACCTAACTTGCTATTAGCTTGAGTTGTCATTAAGTATTTGGATATTTAGCCAAATACTTCTGGATCCCACATGGCGAGTTTTGTCTGAGTCTCTGATAGTGTCAAAGGCAAGCTCACAAGAAATTCTTTACTCACAGCTAAAACAGAAATTGCTGTCCTTTGTCGTAAAAAGAGCTGAGAAGCTTAATGTGAATGCAGTCATATCAGTGAGAATATGGTTGGATCCATTTGTCTCCATTTTTATGGTGAATTTAACCGGCCCAAATAGGTGGCTTTGCTTTAGATATTTGTAATCACTGAGGAATGACTGACATGAGATTGTTTCAAACTCTATTCTGCAGCATCACAATTCATATTTTGAAAAGTTACCTTTAATTTTTCATTACATTTATTTAGTGTGTGTATGTGTGTGTGTGTGTGTGTGTGTGTGTGTGTGTGTGTGTGAGAGAGAGAGAGAGAGAGAGAGAGAGAGAGAGAGAGAGAGAGAGAGAGAGAGAGAGAGAGAGAAACCACAGTGTGCCACAGTGTGGCTGTGGAGATCAAAGGACAAATTTTAGAGTTAGTTCTCTGCTTAGATCACGTGGGTCCTGGGGGATTGAACTCAGGACATCAGGCTTGCCAGCAAATACCTTTACCTACTAAGCTATCTTGCCAGCACAGTTTTCACACTGATGAAAAGAAATCTCTCCAGTACTGTGCCTTGTCCTAACAAGATCCACATGCAGAAATGAGAGAAGGTTAACAACAGAAAAAAAAAAAAGAAAAAGAAATGTTTGTGAAGGTCCAGGTTCCCAAGAAGAAAGACTGTTTTGGTTTTATAGTACAGGGACCTTTTCATTTTATAATCAGTAGAAATGCTTGTTTGCCAGATCACCATTTCAGAAATTTGATGGCAAACCCAGTAAACAGAGGGCCCAGCTATGTTTCCACACCAATAAGGAAAAGCCACTTGCCAGTGTCAACTTGGGCAGCATTGTTTTAAGGCAGCAGCTGCCTCTCTTATCAGAAATGTGCAGGTCAACGAAGAAAAGTGGGGCGGTCTCAACAGTCCACCTCTGCTCAGCAAGCAAACATTCCATCAGATTGGTTCCCGCGGTGAGGATGGACGTTACGACTGCTAATAAATCTGAAGGGGTACTTCTGCTCTTTGAAAGGAGGAAAAGGAACTCTGTGGCTTTGTAAGAAAGGAAACTGCCAGTGAATCCAATCTACAGAGAAATCAATTTCACACGGCCATAATTCAAGGAAATGGGGCTGTAGGTAATGACGTGGAAATTCATTTTGCTCCTTAAAATTTCAACTTTCTTCTTGGCTACTATTATTTTTGAAAACAGCTTGGATTTTTTTTTTCCCCTCATCACCCTCTGCAGCATTCTTGCTAAACATGGGAATCTATGAGACACGGGCTCAATTGTGACTCATGACTATTGTTTCCTTTAACTTTTCTCATACCTCATCCTGCATCATTTCCCTTTTCTCAAGAACTAAAAAGAGCAATGAAAAAAAAATCAATGTTTTAAAACACACTGAACATGCAGTGAGAAATAGTCTAGGTTCACTAAATGCGCTTTAACTTTCCCCAGGAGTATAGTTAAGAGTTTGCACAGAAATCATTCTCAAATGCAAATTTCTCATGTAGCATCATAATTGGTAAATTTCTACTTCCTCTCTTTTTGGACTAGGGAAACGGGAAGAATTTGTTCTCATTTCTACTTCTGCTGAAGATAATGACTGAGCATATTTTAATAGCACTGGAAATGAGAACAACAATATATTTTTTTAAATGCCCAGAACCTGAGGAAATAGAAATCTCCATGTAACTTGACTCCAGAAATTACTACAGCTATGGGTTTAAGAATGATGGTTAAATGAACAAGCATGAATAGAGTTTTGAGTAGAGAAACAAACATTTTCACAGTAGCTTTTAAGAACCTTGACAATACAATGTGTCACTGGATGCAGTATGATAGAAAATAGAACAAAAGTGTCACATTCTAGTTCCCAGACCAAAATCTCCAACAGAGGGACTACACTGTCGATGTGGAGATATGGGGTGATATTGTAGAAGGAAGATTGAGGACTTTTTTAATATATAAAACTCATGGAGTACAATAAAAGCTGTGGAAAAGTCTCACGCTTGGAAAGAAATCAATCATCTAATCTTATCTGTCAGGAGAGGAAGCCAAGTCCACGGGGAGAGCAATGTATCCAGTGTCATGACGACATGGCTTGGCCTGGATGACTGTCAAAGTTTTAGATTCCAAACCTGTAACTTTTCTTTAACGTTGCTTGCACCTCAATTAAGTATAGTTTATTGCATAACAAAACCTTAGAATTAGTACTTTTGAAAAGATAAATAAATGCACTTTTACTTAAGGTAGAAAATATACAAATGTAATTTTGTTTGTTTGAGAGAGGGTTTCTCTGTGTATTCCTGGCTGTCCTGGAACGTGCTCTGTAGACCAGGCTGGCTTTGAACTCACAGATCTGCCTACCTCTGCCTCCCAAGTGCTGGAATTACAAGTATGCTCCCACTATGCCCTGCTATAAATGTAAATTTGTATTATACCTCCATTATTCTGTCATTGTTGTGGATCTGGTACAACGGCTGTGTCTTGTTGAAGATACTGGAAATAGGGGAACTCACAATCATCAATGCATTCATCTTTTACACATGTATCAAAATTAATCAAACTTCCTGCAGTTAGGTTTTATTTTCTCTTATTTAAAGTCCCTATAAACTTCACGAGTTGTAAGCTTTGTGAAAATCAAATTAGACGCTATAAATGAAAATTCCCAGCACGTCCTCTGCCACTAGGGAAATACAGACATATTGCCTTAGATGAGAGCATACTATCTAAAGTTCAGATGACAATACGACATTAAAAAATAGGCAGCTAAGTTGTTGCTAAACAAGCATGTGTGTTGTGATAATGCGCAGGAGAGTGAGGCAAGCAGGGCCAGAAGAGCTCATGAGGCAGCGACAATGATGTTCACAATGAGACACAAAGCAATGAATGCACAGGAAAAAATGGGGGCTGAATTTTAAAAGAAATAGAATTGGTTGGGCAATTGGTGGAGTTTGCAGGCAAAGACGGTCTAAGTGTGTGATTGAAAGACAAGGGCTGGGAAGGAAGCCATGAATAAAACATCTTAGACCTAGGAGAAGCAGAGGAGACTTCCTCAAAGTAATAAAATACGGAATTGGATGAATGGAAGCCTCTCAGAAGCCCTGAGTGCAAGCTGGAGGGAGTTGAATGTGTTATCATAATGATATGCCCTAGATTTCAAAGTAAGGAAATGGGGTGAAAGTGGGGATTTATAAGCTAATAATCTAGCAATAAAGGATATGATGTATTATGTTGGGGGAAAAAATATCCAAGCAGATAGCGAGCATAAGGAAAGGCAATTCCAATCATCTAAAACAAGGAAAGACAGGCCTGGATTAAGGACTCTAAGATGTCTAACATGCATTTATAAGTGGGCAACTGCCGGGGCTGCCCCTGACAGGCCTCCTAGGACAAAGCAAGTCTCCTCACACCCAGGCCAAGGACAAAGCCAGGGTACTGGCCTCTCTGAGGAGAGTTATAGCCGAGGACCCAGGTCCCTCACTCAGCCCTCGGCAGCACTCTGTGTCCAGCCTGGGCATCTCTCCTCTTAGAACTGCTCATCCAGTTTTTGCTACCAAAGCCTTCCTACTTGAAGGAAAGCTTGAACACCTGCTTTCCCACTGACTGAGAACATAAACTTCCTACTCCTAGACCCCCTCTCTTGTTGCTCCTCACCTCCAGCCCGGGATCTGTAAACTGAAAGAGCCTTGTCTTTTGTGTTTGGTAACAGTGACAGAGTTCCTGTGTGTGTGTGTGTGTGTGTGTGTTAATACATGACCTTTACTAGGTGCTCTTGCCCAAGGAAATGAAGTATTAGGGAGCTAGTGATTGCTCTATGTGTGCGCACTAGCATGGCAAGCCTTTTAGGAGCTGGTGATTGTTCTATGTACATGTACAAGCATGGCAAGCCTTTTAGGAGATGGTGATTATTCTGTGTGTGTGTACTAGCATGGCAAGCCTTTTAGGAGATGATGATTATTCTATGTGTGTGTACAAGCATGGCAAGCCTTTTAGGAGATGGTGATTGTTCTATGTGTGTGTACTAGCATGACAAGCCTTTTAGGAGATGGTGATTATTCTATGTGTGTGTAGTAGCATGGCAAGCCTTTTAGGAACTGGTGATTGTTCTATGTGTGTGCACTACCATGGCAAGCCTTTTAGGAGCTGGTGATTGTTCTACATGTGTGTACTACCATGGCAAGCCATTAAAAGCCTGACCTCCACATCCAGTTGATGTGCTGTCCAAACTGACCGCTCCAACAGCGGGCCCCTCAGCTCTCTCCTTCTCAGCTCAGCTCGAGACAAGAGGCAGAGGAAATTTTAAAACGTTGAACACAAATGAGACCTGGGCCCTGACCTTGTTTGAAGCAAGCCTATAATCTCAGTCCTCAGAGCTATAAAATGTCTGTGCAGAATGTTTGGAGGAGGAAACATATTAATATCTAAAAACAAGCTTTAAATTCTTTAAACAAGGATTACACATTTACTTTCAAATTTATATGCCACATGTTAAAAACCCGTATTTCAGTTGTAGACTAACTCAGCAACACTTTCATGGCATGAGCATTTGTAATGTTAATCCCACGGTCAAGAGATCTCTTAAATTATTTTATTTCAAAAACACTGCTGAAAAATAATAAACTACAGGGACCTCAAATCTCATCCAACCAGAAAATGATAGAATGCCTGACAATTCCTTCAAAGTCCTCGAGGAGGTGGAGAAATAAGAAATGGGGGATTTTTTTTAACTTCCATTGTTGTTCATCTTTAACATATTCAATATTCAAGTTCATGAAAAAGCAGTGTGTTTGCTTTACCGTGCATCGATACCCTGCTCACCATTCTGACTTCTTATGGGAGTATCACTGCACAGCGATAGTCAGCAAAGCTCATCAATCAGTGTTCAATGCTAGGAGCTTATTAATTCCACCCAGGGAACGTACACAGTTCCCTTCTCTGCTCCATCCTGCCAGCTCTATGTTCTCCTTGGACCACCATCACAGCTGAGACAGTCCCATGCCATTGGGTTGCTATCTGTTCACTTTCCCACATACCCTAAAAACCTGGTCACCAAGTTGTAGGTCACTTAGATGATGTTGTATGCAGACACATCTAGAGTGGAAAAAAATGAGAAAAACTGAGGGGCGAGGGAACTGTTCTCATCTTTTATTTATAAATTCTGATGTTTGCATCGATCATGTAACATTTGGGGAGGTGTTACCAGTCTGTGAGAAGAAGATCCGGTATAAAACAGTTTTTCATCTCTCTTCTAAACTTTACCATCATGTTAACTTTACATGTAAGATGTTCTAAACTTGGCAAAAGAATATTTTCTTCCTCATGATGAAACTGTGTCATTTTTCATAAAGTTATTAATAGTTCGTTGCTCTGGCTGTTTTTTCCTCCCCTAATTTTTCATAGTTTTACATCATTTGTTCTCACCATTGGAATTTCCTGATGAGTAGCTACTGCTCGGTACATAGCCCTTTTGAGAGGTAAAATTTGATAGGCAAATTTATCAAACATTAAATCAAACGAATCTCAATCTGAAGAGAAACATCATTTTTATTTCATGTGCTTGCAAACGGCCTATAGACAATGAGGATCCTGGAAGCAGGTGAAGGAGAACCCTCTGAGAGGCAATGTCAACGTGAATCCATCAGGGAGGGTCACTAGATAATCAGTAAGTCCTCTGCAGAAGTGTTTCGTTTAATCAGGCAGGTTCTATAGACATACCTGAGGTGCAAGAGTCACGGAAGATGGCAGAGAAAGCATTTCCCCACAATAAATTCAGAGGTTTTTGGGAAAGGCTGGCCAAATTGTTCCTTTTTAATGAACATAGACATAGAACATGGAGAATAAGCTGCTAATTGTTATTAAAGAGAAAAAATCGAATTAAAACATATTTTGAGAAATATTTAAGATTACATTGACTTCTGCATTACATATATATGTGCGTATATATGTACATATGTGTGTATATGTGTTTGTATATGTGTATATATATGTGTGTATGTATATATATTCACTTTTTGAGCTAGAGAGATGGCTCAGCCTTTAGGCCATGACTTATAATTAAAAAGAATAAAAGGCCATTTCTCATGTCTAGATATTGAACCAAACTTACCTCCTGAAAGCGAAGCTTGCTTTGCTCTAACATTGTGAAGTCCATTCTCATCCAGCACACTCTGGGACAGGATCAAAGGATGGGATATGATGGCTATTTGCCATTGCACTTAGTGCTACTGGAAGGATGGCAGTACGCCACAAACCGCATGATAGACTTTTTATTAAACTGTACAGTGAAGTCACGACCTCACATTGACATCGAAGATGTATCTTCCTTTTTTATGTAGCAACAGATTATTTTACCACAAATATGAATTTAAATTCTGTTTTCTCATTTATTTCTAGTTTAACCCGGTTTAGAAAATGAGGTGGAGATTAACAAAAACTAACTGAGAAAGTGAAAATAAAAATTCATCATTGTTTGAAAGCGAAATGCCTCAAGTTCCTGATAGGTTAACGGGAGACATTATTATTGTGACAGATTATTGTCACTTATTGTAACTAAAGGTGATTTCTCCTCTGCTGGTCATAGGCAGACAAGAATGACTGTTCATGAACTAAACTTTAGATTCTAAAGGAAATGACTGCCATCTGCTGGGCTGAGTGAAAAATGCAAACAAAAAATTCAAGTGTGGAAGTGTTCACAACTTCAGAATGCATCAGTGTTTACAACCTTGAAACGTGATGTTACCATAATTCCCTGGAGACGGAAAAGCAACATCACATAACGTGAAGGAGCACAATGTGCAACTTTGTGTGGGGCCGTCATGTTAAATCCCATCAAGAAAACTGGGCCAGGAGCAGTTATGCAGCCTCTAAAAACAGTGCATGCCGGCTGCCTGTGGCTTCTCTACGTCTCAAGGCTGACTTGGGCAGTCTCTGAGTTTCTATCAGCTTGAGTCTGACCAGGTCTCTGCAATCAATCAAATAGGCTTTGCCAATCTACAGCCAAATAATTGGCCATTAGGAAAGTCAAAACACAACCTAGCCTCCACATGATAAACAGTCCATACCACCAAGCATTGCATTTCCATGCCTGAAATTGAGCTCTTAAAGACATTGTACATTTTAAAGAGATTTCTTAATGAGATAAGGAGACCACTGCTTCCTGAGAGCCCACTGTCATTTTATTTGGATTACAGTACAATTCCATAAAGTTGGTATCTTAGTTCCAATTTATAATCTGTTTCTTCCCTGCAATTTTGTTTTTCATTCATTTATGCAGCTGCTTATTTATTATTACTTTATTTCACGTGAGATCTTCCTGTATTTCTCACCCTTCTTTACTTGAAGTAATTTTCTCGCATCACATCCAAGTCGCTGTGACTGCCAGCATGTGCCCCACTCTGGCTTAAACTCTCTTTCTTTGTGGAAAGCCTGAGTGTCAGATAAGCATAAGAAATCTGCCCACTTTCACAGAATGTAAGCAAGAGAGCTCCAAATCATTGTTCAGAATTACTTGACTCCATGGTCTGTGCTTTCTGCCACACAAGCTACTCCAAGGGACCCAGTATTTTTCACCTGCCACTTTAAACGTGTTGTATTAACACTTTCTACTTGTGAGAGTCTAGGAAAGTTCTAGGTATTATCCACAAGCAGTTACTGAATATCTTCCTCCTCACTCATGATCTGGCCCTGCTCTTATGATTCCCTATTTAAGTGGGAGTTAAGTTAAAGACCCACAGACCCCGAGGGAGTAGCCACAATGATTCCAGTGACTCCACCTTTGCTCAGTCTCTTCATCAGTATTGGGGGAAAATGGGTTTAGCTGTTTGGTTCATCATTATTCTGTCATAACATATTCACAGAGCTGTACAGTCAGTTATGTGTCGTATTCATTAGTTGAAAGAAATACTGTTTACTCTTTGGAATTTTTGTTTTTCTTTACAATGTCACAAGGCAATGAACTGAAAAGTCTGAACTCACTGATAGTCTTTTTTAGATATACATTTATTCAATTGTCGTTTTTCTTGATGAAACATAGGAACTACTTTAGCTTTGTGTCATTTTATCTTCTCTTTTATAGTCTGAAAATGAAATATATGTTCTATCCAAAAGGTGAAATAGCCATATTCTAAATTGAAAGTACGTTTTAAATGTTCAAAAGAAACTATGAAGGTTAGAAAAAGACATTTATACACTCTTCAAAAAAAAATCACTATCATAACACATCCTTAAAATGCTAACAGTTTTTAAATTTCAAACATTATAAGTGTTGGTTATTATGTCTCTAAAATGAATAGAATGTATCCTAGGCATAGGTTTAAGTATTAACCTAAGAGGAGAAAATAGCACAGTATAATGTTTTCTGTGGTCAAAATCCTGGATTAAAATATGTGGCAGCTTGAATTTTGAGCTCAATAGCACCACCTAGTGGAAATCAACCAGAAATGCTGTAGCTTCTCCTTCAATGCATAGTCTCCTGTGTAGGGCTGTGGCTCTTCCCTGTGCCTTTCAATAACTAATACAGTGATCAAGGGGAAGGGGATGGTGGGAACGCCCTCAAAATAAGTGTTAACTTTCTACAACACTGATTTTTGTAAAATATAACTGATACCTACTTATGTCAGATCCCAATCTGATTATAAAAATATAAAGTATCTAACCCTGATATCTTGATATCCAAGATCTCATATGCCACTGACCAATGTTCTTTACTGGGTGTCTTAGTTAGGGTTTCCATTGCTATGAAGAGACACCATGATCGTGGAAACTCTTATAAAGGAAAATATTTAATTAAGGTAGCTTACAGTTTCAGAGGTTTAGTTTAGTCCATTATCATCATAGCCGGAAGCATAGCAGCATGCCAGCAGACTAGTGCTGGAGAAGGAGCTGCTACATGCTGATAAGCAAGCAACAGGAAGTAGACTGTCTCACTGGGCATGGCTTAAGCCTATATGAAAGCCCAAAGCCCACCTCCACTGTGACATACTTCCTCTAAGAAGGCCACACCTATTCCAACAAAGCCACACCTCCTAATAGTGCCACTACCTCTGGGGGGGGGGGAGGCATTTTCTTTCAAACCACCACACTGAGGATGAAGTGAACTGGATGGAATGTTACCCTTCATTGAAAAATAAAAGGAAAACTTGAGCTATGGAGTCAAACTGCCCAGCAGCACCTTCACTTACTGTCACTCACTTTTGGGGGAGATGGTGGGTTTCATCTCACTCATCTGAAACATGAGACATTACTTCATCTGTGGGGCCTTTTGAGGAGTTAGATTTTATCCATATGGATTACCCATTCACTCAACGTTGAATTACTGCTCTTGTATTCTCAGTCTACAGCATTTTGGTTTCTTTTTGGACCTTGTGCTTATTTTTAGTGTTCTGGAACAAAACCTTATAGTCTTCTTAATCTTGTGCCTCCAGGCACTAAGCTAAGGCCCAGTGTCACACTGACTTATTCTAAAGCAAATGACTGTTTGGTTTATGTAAGCAAATTGGTTGCAACTCTGTGGGTTTGGACCCAGGTTTTGGCACCAACAATGTAAATAAAGTTGTTGCAACAACTCTGGGGAAAGGTGTCCTGACTACCTGGGGGTCAGGCAACACCTTGAGTTCCTCAGGACAGCTCAGACGGCTGAGTCCTGGAGGGCGAGGTATCCCGGACAGCTCGGGGTGCTCAGAACCACAGCTCTGCCCTGAAGGTGTCCCAGATACCTGAAGCTGTTTAGCACAGCTCTGATGGCTGGAACTGCTAGGACACAGTTAAGCCCTGGAGGGCAAGGTATCCTGGACACCTCAAGCTGCTCAGAACCACAGCTCTGCCCTGAAGGTGTCCCAGACACTTGGAGCTGTTTAGCACAACTATGACAGCTGGAACTGCGAAGAAGCAGCCCAACCCTGGAAGGGAAATTTTTCTGACTTCTCAGGAAAGTCAGGCCTGGAACTGATGGGGGATGGTCTCCCCACAGGATATAGCAATCCTGCTCCTCTCCTGAAGAGCCGCTCAGCTGAACTTTGCTCAGCCCCCTTTTAAGGGGGCTTCCTGGCAGAGCTCTGCTTCTCTGGCCTAAGATGTTGTTTCTTTTGTTTCACTCTGCAAAAGGGGAAACCCTTGCAGAAATGTAGCAATCTCCTCCAGCTCTGGAGAAAAGTGTTACTTTTCAGCTCTCTCTTGCTCTGTCCACTGAGGAACATCTCAGCAAAGATCTTCCGTTCAGCTCCTCCTTGCTCTGCTCTTTCAGCTCTTCCTTGTTTTGTCCACTGAGGGACATCTCAGCAAGGATCTTCTCTACACCAGTGAATGAAGATCTTCGCACCCAAAACTCTTTTGAGAAAGATTTACTTGGGAAGGAGTGTCCAGGAGAGTAGCTGCCTCTACCAGGGTGGAGAGAACAGCCTTTTTTCTAACTGACTAGGCAGGGCAGTTTACACAGGATGTCTTGGGGGTGGAGTCGACCAGGGGTTGACTTGGGGCCCAGGGTTCCACTGTCCTGCTCTGTGATTGGTTGGTTTCACAAGTCAGTTGGCCAGGGGCAGAGATGACTCTGATCAGACTGTATGTCTTTCACTGGCCTTATCTGAGCCATCTTTCCCTAGTTCTGGGCTCCAGGATCAGGGTGGTTTTCTTTAGCTAGCCCCTTTTCCCTACAGTTTACATGTATGTATGTGTACCACTTGGCATACCTGGTGTCCACAGAGGTCAAAAGAGGGTATCAGATTCCCAGGAACTAGAGTTACAGACAGTTATGAGTCATTATGTGGGTGTTGGGTTCCTTACAAAAGCAACAAGTGCTCCTAACTGCTGAGCCATCTTTCCAGCATTGTTCTTCTGTTTCTATTACTGTTGTTTCCTAAACTGCCCTGGAAACCCGGTTGGTGCTGTGTTCATATCTATACAAATCCGGTCTCCCTATTATATGTCACAAATACCCTTCATTGTGCAGGAGAGTACTGAAACAATCATCAGAGCTAATTCCGGGTGGTGGTAAGGCCAAGTTATGGTAAGAAAACAACTGGCGTTTTGATACCACGCCACTAGGAAGAAACCCCCTCCAGAAACAGGTTATTTATCTCTGATAAGCAACAGAAGTCAAGAAGAAAGAAGGAAGGAAGGAGGGAGGGAGGGAAGGAAGGGATGGAGGGAGGAAGAGAAAGAAGAAAGAAAAGAAAGGTTCCAGAAGTGATAGAAAATGTATAACTGCATACTGTTCATATTTTGTAGATTGTAAATATAACCCACCTGCTCAAATATGACCTGAAAGACTCCACCACTTCATTCACCATACCTTCCTCTTCCTCCTTCCTCTTCTTCCCCTCCTCCTCTTCCCCCTCCTCCTTTTCTCCCTCCTCCTCTTTCCCCTTGTCCTTTTTCCTCCTCCTCTTCCCCCTCCTCTCCTCCCTCCTTCTCTTTCTCCTCCTCTTCCTCTTCCTCCTCTCCCTCTTCATCTCCCCTCCTTCAACTCCTCCTCCTGACTTAAATTTCAGGATGTTTGGGCTGAGGTTTCCCAGGACAGAGGTTCAATGATAAAGATCAGGACCTGGCTAACATCTCTGGCATGTATTGTGATTAAAAAGTGAATATTCTAGTTAGCTACTGAAATTTGGGGATGATTTCTATTTTCAAAATAATACAACCAATCTTGATGGAATCCAATAGTTAAATTTAAGGTATACAGGGAAAATCACAAATAAATTAATGCCATAAGCAGACACAATGTTTAGAAAGCAAAGAAGTGGGAGTATCACTGAGCCCTGAGAGTTGTACAATTCTATGTCCCCTGAGAATGATGCATATTTTATGTGACACAAGACTTTCTGACACACTGACTAAACAAAGGTCAGAGTATGAAATATCTAACTTCCCAACTTACATCAGCTGCTTCATCTATAAAACCATGTAAATAATATCTTTACCTGCCTAAATTATTTTTGTTTAATGATCAATAAAGTCCTTTCTGGTCATAAAGTTTATGATTCTTACAGATCGAGTGGTAGAAAATAATCCCAGTGTAAATAACCTGAAATGTACAAAGTTATCTCACTCAGCTAAAAGGAACATAAAGTGGGGGTAGAGATAAAAGGAAACCATCTAGAGAATCAGTGTGCAAAGATGTGGAATGCACTTAGGATATGTGCAAATAACCATAGAGAAGTACTGCGAGACCCAGTCTCCATCATGTTTAATATTTGACCAATTTAAGTCTCTATATTTGTTCCTTTGGGATTAGGAGAATTGCTATCATTTACAATGTCATCAAGGATCTGAAGCACGTAAAGATGGTGAAACTTATGATATATTCATTACGAATCTACCAAATATCTATATACTGGAGATACAACACACTGAGTATTGCTCTCAATAATGAGTAATGGAATGACGATGTATCTCCCCCCAGTTTGTAAAAGTGATGCGTCTTTTCCCCCTTTGGATTTATCTGTATTATAAGTTACTTGAATAAACATCAAAATCATTTTTTTAGTGGGATGCTGTTGGATTGTTCTAAACTATTGGTTTTAGATTTCAATGATATCAGTGAGTGACTTTCTCTTTCTTTGGCTTCTTTCTTATCTGTCTTACTAGTTGCCAGCTTGATAAGACCTCAAGTCCTCATTCTAACTCACCAGAAAGTTCCACAAATATTTATCTCTGATAATAAAATATATGGAGGTGAGCAAAAAGTGAAAAGAAAAAACATTACTTGATTACCTACTATGTAATGGACCTTGTCATAGAAAAATTATTGTGTTTCCAGAGGACTATATGGTGGGAATTATTGTTGAACTAATAACACTGAGACTCAGAACAATTAATGCAGACTTAGTAGATGCAAACACAGAAATTTCCACTGTATTGGAAAGCAGTACAGGATGATAAAAAGTTTATCACAAAGATATGGTAGAAGAACTAAAGAAACAATATCTTGGGTTAAATTTGATACATGTGTATAGCATTAATTTAATATTAAACAAATAAATTATGTATAGTGAGTCTTTCTCTGTCCCACCAGCCAGCTCCCAAATAATGACACAGAGACTTAACTTATTATTAATTATGAAATATTGGACTTAGCTTAGGCTTGTCCCATTAACTCTTATTACTTAAATTAACCCATTTATATTAATCTAGAGTTTGCCTTGTGGCTTTTTATCTTTCTTTCATCTTGCACCTCCTGTTTCCTCTCTATCTGGCTGGTGACTCTGCCCGTTCTTCTTCACCAGAGTTCTCCTCTTTCTTGCTCTCCCCAGAAATCCTGCCTATACCTCCTGCCTAGCTATTGACCATTCAGCTTTTTTATTACACCAATCACAGCAAATACATCTTCACAAAGCGTACAAGTACCCCACAACAATTATGTTAGCTTTTCATTGACCCATCAACAATTAAAAATAATTGCTTTCCTGTTCTGGCAAAGTTGCAAACAAATGTATTTCTGCTGTGGTGATAAAGCATCCCAACAAATAACCAGCCTACAACCACTGCTTTACTAAGCCAGCACAGTCCCTAACTACAGTATAAATATTTGTCCTTTACCCACAGATAAGTGTGGTTCTCACCCTTTCATCAAAGAAACTTCTCTTTGCAACAGATAGAGACCATTGCAGAAAACCATGGCCCATCAAAATGCAGAACTCTAGAGCCCAGACCCAACTGAACCATCTACAACACAACTCCTGCACCTAAGGCTCATGGATCATTGCTGAAGAAAAGGTGGAAAGGCTGTAAGAACCAGAGGAATAAGAAGCTTTTCTGTGAGACTGTTTCTCCTAGAAATGTCAGAGAACACACCCATGAAGTCTCACCAACATGGCTGTCAAAACATGACTTAAACAAGGATGCAACAATAGACGTGCTAACATGGATAGAGTGGCAGGAATGCTGCAGGGGGCAGTGGGTGCTTAGGAGTTTTCAACCCTAAAAAAAAGGAACTACAGGCAACTAAGGAATGCAGAGCAATTGTCTCCCTCAAGGAAGAGCCTGCAAATTGGTTATCCAATACCAAAGGAATGATCTGAGCAGGTTGTATTTATATGTTTAAACACACACACACACACACACACACACACACACACACACACACACACCACTGCCAACACCACCCCCCAAAAAACAACAATGACAAAAAGAAAGAGGCTATGAGTTTGAAAGACAGCAAGGACAGAGGGTACACAGGAACTTGGAGGGAGAAAAGGAAAGGGGGAAATGATATAATTATATTGTAATCTCAAAAAAATATCATCAAGAAAAATAAAGCTAGAGGAGAAAGAGTTTTAGTTCAGCACACAGTTGCAGAGTACACAACACAAAAGCCACAGTGACAGAAGCTTGAAGCTACTAGTCATGTCACAGTCAAGAACGGAGGGGCACTGGTGCATGCTTGTATCCTTGCTTGGTTGCTCAGCTCAGCTCATTTTCTCCACTCTTGGACTTTTCAGGATCCCTGCCTAGGGAGTGGTTTTACCTACAGTGGGATGGATCTTCCCATTTAAGACTACCCTCTCCTGACAGGCCCACAGGCCCACCCAATGTAGACAAACCCTCCTTAAGACTCTCTCCCCAGGTGATTCTAGGTTTTGTCATAATCATCACCAACCGGAACTCATAAATATCACTGACTTAAAATTCCTACAACTTCTCTGCAAGTTGTGTATTATTATAGTATTATATTATAATATTATTAATAAATTTTATAATATATACTTATAAATAATATTGATTGTATTTATTATTATTAATTTATTGATAATAAAATTATTAAGGATATTGTATGGATATCATATTATAATATATAATGTTATATATTATCGTATGTCATATAAAAATAAGTACAAATATTTTAACTCTCCAAATTCAAAAGTCCCTGCCTAGGAATTTATTCTAGAAAAATCATCTCTCTCACAAACACAAACACACACACACACACACACACACACACACACACAAATGCTGTGGGATGGTCTATATGTCAAGTGTGTTGCTGATTGGTCAGTAAATAAATCACTGATTGGCCAGTGGCCAGGCAGGAAGTATAGGCGGGACAAGGAGGAGAATAAAGCTGGGAAGTGGAAGGCTGAGTCAGAGAGACACTGCCAGCTGCCACGATGAGAAACAGCATGTGAAGATACCGGTAAGCCACGAGCCATGTGGCAAGGTATAGATTAATGGAAATGGATTAATTTAAGCTGTAAGAACAGCTAGCAAGAAGCCTGCCACAGCCATACAGTTTGTAACCAATATAAGTCTCTGTGTTTACTTGGTTGGGTCTGAGCGGCTGTGGGACTGGCAGGTGAGAGAGATTTGTCCTGACTGTGGGCCAGGCAGGAAAACTCTAGCTACACACAAATATTTATAAACTCAGATACACACAAAGTATTTTTTAATACTAGGTTTTTATATCTCAAATTCAAACAATAGATTGAATTATTTTATATTGGCTATCCATAAAAATTGATGGTACTCAAAGGCCAAGCGGGTGCCAGGGGTCTAGACTGCCACCTGGGGACATGTTGGCTTTCAAGTGTCACGTTGTCACTGGGACCATACCTATCTTAGTGACCTGCGATGCCATCTAGGGCCATGATGACATCTGGGCCCCAGGTGCTGCGAGGGACCGTGTCTGGGTCCATAGTCCTACTGCCATCTCTGTCTGTGTTGATGTCCATGGCCAGTGTTGCCACCAAAGGCCTCATGGGCGCCCAGGATATGTACCACCACCTGTGTTCATGTTGGTGCCCCAGGGCCGTGCTGCTACTGAGGCCAGACAGCCTGAGTGACATGCGCTGCCAACCAGTGCCATGGTGTTGTATGGCCAAAGCTGCAGTTGGGGCCGTATCTGGGGCTGTGGCTCAGCCACAACCAGGGTCTGTGTTGATATCCAAGATACCTGTCGCCGTTGAGGGCTGTGCGGATGCCCGGGATCTGGGCTACCACCTAGGGCCATGTAAGTATTCAAGGGCCATGCCACTGCTGGGGCCACACAGATCTGGGCAGCCTGGTATCATGGGCCGTGGTATCATCCAGACCTGGGCTGCTGCCAAAGGCCGTGCCTGGGTTCATGGCCTTACCATTTTCTCGGTCTATGTTGATGTTTAAGGATCCTGTTACCACCGAAGACAGTGAGGGTAGGGCTGCACAGAGTTGGCCCCGCCCCTTACTGGCTCCAGCTCTAGGGAGGACTGGCCCAGCCCATCACCAACTGGGGCCCTGAATCTTGACTGGACAGCACAGTAGAGCTGACCACATTGGCGGGGGTGGAAGTTAGACAACCCTGAAGGAAGGAGAGTGGGAGAGTTAGCCCCACTACCTATCTGCCACGAGGTGCCATGGGCAAGGGAGAGATGCTCCCCTCACCCCTTGCCACCTACTGCAGGTGGGAAAGCTGGTCCCAGGGTCACAAGAGTGGGAGAGATGACCCTGCCCCTCACCAGCTGCAGCTCTTGGGAGAGTGGGTCCTTCCCCTACCTGGGAAGCACACTAGAGCTCACCCTGTTGGTGAGGGCACAGGTACGCAGGCCCTGAGGGTGTGAGGACAGGAGAGCTGATTCTGCCCCCACCCCTGTCTGCCCTGTGGTGGCCTGGGTGAGGAAAAGATCTCCCCCCCACCCCATCCCACCCCCGTCGCACCGCCACACAGACACCCCTTGCCACCTGCAGCAGACAGGAGAGCTGGCCCTGCACCTCGCCTAAGCAGAACAGTAGAGTTGGCCCCAGTGCTGTGGACCCGAGGGCGTGAGAACTGGAGGAGGAGAACTGGCCTTGATCCCATCTCTATGCTTCAGTGGGTAAGCTAGCCGCACAGCGCTGGAGAGCTCCTCCTAGTGGTGATGATGAGGGAGAGCTGGCAGGCCGACCAACCCAGCTACCACGGGGCCCAGAACTAGAGCTATGAGTTGGCCCACCCCAACATCCACCTCATCTATGAACTGCTGGAGCGTGTGAAGGGGCCAGACCTACAGATCCAAAGCTGCAGGATCTCCATGACACAGGCAACAACAGGATATCCAAGAGTCCCTGTGAGGGCCTAGTATCGGGAGTAGAGCAGAAGCCAGAGACCTCTAACCAGACCAATGACTCATGGCAAGGAACACTTGCAAGACGTATGGACTAAAGGGTATACTGTGTGACTCAATGGGCCACACTACAGCTTCCACACTGAGACTTTTTTCTTTTCTTTCTTTTTTTTTTGTTTTTATTTTTTAAATAGGTTGCAAGGGCAAAGGGTGGATATGAAGAGACAGGGAGATGAATGGGATCGGAATGTATGATGTGAAAACCACAAAGAATCAATTTTAAAAAATGGTGGTACTGAAGATTATTTAACAGCATAGTAAAATTTTCAATATATAATAAGTAAAATGTATTCAATGAATATATCATATTATTGTAATATACAATATGAATGTCAGTTCTGTATGTATGAATAATAAAACACTATTATTAGAAAACACACATGTGATAATTCTGAGTGAGCTTTACTCAAGGTCAACCCTTTGACTTCTGGTTCCCAGGCTGCAGGGATGTTTTGCATGCTCTTTTTTTTTTATTTGTTATAGACTAGAACTCATGAATTGCAGGTATAGCTAGAAGAAAAGTCTCAACGACATGAAATAGGTTGCATTTATTTTCAGAGCTCCATCCTCACCCTTGAATACTGACTGGAGTACTGCCAGCCCACAGGCATAGCCATCTAATCAGTATTGGCCAGTGCTTTTAATTTCAAGTAATTTATTATGCTAGGTTTAGGGAAAAAAAAAAATGATGACCGAAAGAATACCTAGATGGCTCATAGTTCTGGTGGAAGAGCTAAAGGAACAATTTTTTTCTTTTCAGACTGCAGAAAAAAAATTTCCCAAATGATACTGTACAATTGGATCGAGAATGATACGGCTATTTTTGCCATGGTCAGGATGTCACTACACTATGGTTACCTCAGAAACTCATCTCCATTTGTGCCTCTCTCCTCTGTGACTGAGGTCTGAATCAGTCTCATCCGAGCACCTCGGCTTCTTAGAATATAAATCATTACCTGGGCACAGGCAAGTCTGAGAATCTAATGTGAGTTTGTCTTTTTGAATTGGGAGTTGTGAGAGAGGGTGTTTGCGTAGGTACTTCTGTTTCCTTGGCAATCCATCTGTTTGACAACACAGTATCTACGCACATAATTCTTCCAATATTTACATCCTAAGGCATATTTTCTCTTAAAACAGTGAAACTATCCCTGATAGAAGCACAAATCTGCTCATCTTGTCCATGAAATGGGAAGCCCAAAGTCTCCTCAGTTACCGCACCCAGCACCTGTTTTCCAATTCTGGTACGCCCTCGCTTTCGTACTGTGTGAGTGCTGGACTAGAGGAGCAAAGACCAAAAGCACCACAAATAGGAACCAGAGAAAAAGTCAACATCCACCAGGTCATGCAAGAAATAAAAATGGCTGCCAAAGTGGTTATTTCTTTAACTAGTTCAAACTTGATTTCTGTCCTTGTCTACATTTTTGAAACTGATTCTATTGTATTTCCGTATTTATTTTGTGGAGGAGGAGGTGAACCCAAGGCACAGCACAGATTTTGTACATCAACAGACTGAGGTTCTTTACCTGGTGGCTTGACCCAAGGCTTATTCCTTTTGACCCCCATTAAGAGTTCTCATATTATTTGTTAGCTTTCAGCGCAGGTAGGTTGGAGGCGATTCAGTCTCACAATCTCCAGGCATAAGCTTTCCCTCCTTTTCTTTGTATCTTATACTTCTCCTTGGATAAATAACATAAATAGCTTCCGTGAAGGAGACTACAGGCCTGGCATACGCCTATAAAGTCACAGGTCTTACAAATGTCTAGTAATTTTCCAGGTCTGAACAAGAAACTGAATCAAGGCAGAAGCAAGTGAAGATTCTTCTTAGAGGGATGTCACCAGCCTTCAGCAAGTCAGCATTTTTAGACTGAGTTGTCTCAGACACGGTCTCATAATTCTTTTTTATTTTACTTTTACTTATATGTGTATGTGTGTCTACCTATGAGTCTCAGTGCACGGGGGTTCCCCTAATCCCCCAGAGTGGGAGGCCAATGAGGCTTCTAAGAAATGACTCAGGTCCTCAGCAAGAGAAACAAACACTCTCAACCACTGAGCCAGCTCTTCAAGCCCAACAATAAATAAGCCACAAGTCACAGTCAGCAGAGGTAGTAAAAACAACTTCAGGTGTAAGAATTTTTCAGAAACAACAACAAAAAATTAAAACACATAAGATAGTCAAGTAGAAAAGACAGAATCAAATAAATTAGCAAAGACCAAGAGATTAAAAAAATAAAGACAGGTCACAATTATAAAATAACAAAGGATTTTAAGAAATAAAAAGTGTAGCAAATAATAAATTAACCATGACCAAGAAGGAAAGGGGTGGCTCAAATTTCAGGGTTGAAGATTTGAAGAAACCATTCAGAGTGAGATAAGACAAAGCATATATGCATATGCAAATATATATACATATATCATATATGTGTAGTCAGACTTTATTTGGACCACCAGCTCCCAAATAATGACATGGAGACTCCTTATTAATTATGAAAGCTTGGCCTTAGCTTAGGCTTGTTTCCAACTAATTCTTATAACTTAAATTAACCCATCTATATTAATCTACATTCTGCCATGTGGCTCATTACCTTTCCTCCATACTGTGTGTCTGACTCGCTCCAAGTCTAGCTGGTGAATTCCCCCCTCTTCTTCCCAGAGTTCCTATCTCTTCCAGGAAGTCCTGCCTCTCCTCTCCTGCCTAGCTATTGGCCATTAGGCTCTTTATTAAACCAACCAGAATGTGCCTTGGCAGAGACACATCTTCACAGTGTACAAAAAAGATTATCCCAACACATATATGTCTGAAAAAAAAAAAGAGCACCAGGAGGTGGTGGCACACGCCTTTAATCCCAGTACTCGAGAGGCAGAGGCAGGCAGATCTCTGTGAGTTCGAGGCCAGCCTGGTCTACAAAGCAAGTTCCAGGAAAGGCGCAAAGCTACACAGAGAAATCCTGTCTCGAAAAAACGGAGAAAAAAAAAAAAGAGCGTAATGAAAGAGAGTGATGTATAATACATATCACACATATCACATACCAAATCAAAATTTGAAAGTAATTGTTGGGTTGCATAAGAAACAATGAGTTTCACTATGGTGTTTCATATATATGTATCGTTATATTTTGTTCTTATTTTTCCCCACTACCTCTTTCATGCTCTCTGACCCCTCTGAGTAGCCCTTTTCTTTTCCCAAAACAGTATTCCCCCCCCTCCTTTATTTTATCACATGTGTCCTGTTAGCCTCTCTATTTCTCCCTGTCTCAAGACCTCTTCCTCCCCTCCCATGGCTATCTTTCTAGTCTCACGACCTGTGCACCCTCTCCTCCCACACACAAGTAACCACACATTTACTCACATACACATACCTTATTTTTTTCAATAGGCCAAACTCAGACAAATAACATGTTTTCGTTTAGATGAAGAACTTAGATTAAGAGATGTCCTATTTGTCTGTGTCTGGCTTATCTTAATTAACACACTGATTTCCAGTTCCACCTAATTTCCTACACATGCTGTGATTTCATTTTTCTTTACATCTATGTAAAATTATATTTTATGAGTATAGTACACTCTGTCTATCCTTTCATCTATTGACGGACATCTAGGTTGTCTCTATTTTCCCGCTGTTCTGAACACTGCAGCAGTAAACATGGATGTGCCAGTATCTCTGCTGTGCACTAGAGTCCTTTGGGTATAGACCCAGGAGTGGTATATCTGGGGCTGGCTGTAGTACCATTTTCAGTTCTTTTATACTGATAGTCATAGTGGATGCCTAAGTTTACACTCCCACCAGTAGTGAATTATATGGTACGTCTTTCCTTACATCTGTAGTTGATTTTCTTCACTATAGTCAATCTGACTGGGTAGGAGGGCATCTCAAAAAAGTAGTTTTGATTTTCATTTCCCTGATAGCTATGGGTGCTGTATACTTTATAAAGTACTTATTGGACATTTGCATTACTCCTTTTGAAAATTGTCTCTTCAAAGGCATGTCAAATTGGATATGGGAAAGATTGTGAAGCCTCAACCCTACACAAAGAACTACAAGCAACTAAGGAATGTTGAAAGCTGGATAAATAGTCTTCCTCAGCCCTGAAAACTAACTTATATACAATTAACATTATATAGACTAAGCAGCTTATATTTAGGAATGTGAATGTATATGTATATGCATATATACATATTCATGTAACAATTAGTGAATGAAGACACCATGAATTTGAAAGAGAATAAGGAGAGATGTGTGGAATGGTTTGGAGAGAGTACAGAGAAGAAAGAAATGATACAATTACATTTGAATCTCAAAATAAAAGAAAAAAATCCAAAAAGAAAAAAGAAAAAATTATCTTTTCAGTTTGTTAGCCCATTTATTGACTGAGTCTTTTGGTGTTTAATTTTTGCAACTCATTTTATACTCTGGATATCTAGGTTGGTAATCATGAACTGTCTTATTTCGTGTTTGTCTTGAAATGCCTCTATTATTTCTCTATCAGTTTTAAAAGAGAAATTTTCTGGGTAGCAGTCAGTTATTTTCAGGGCTTGAAATTTGTCACTCCAGAATTTCCTGGGTTTTTTTTGTTGTTGTTGTTGTTGCTGATGAGAAGTTCGATATTATTTTGTTATTGCTGCACTTGAAGATGAGTTGATATGTTTCCCTCCTAGCTTTTAATATTTGCTCTGGCTTTGTACTTTTTGTCATCTTGATTATAATGTGTCATAGAGGAATTCCTTCTTGGTAATGTCATTTGAAGTTCAAAGCACCTCTTGTGTTTGAGTGTCTATTTCTTCCTCTGGGTTGATGAAATGTCTTGCTATAACTTCATCAAATAGATTGTTTATGCCTTTAGTGTCTATCTCAGCTCCTTCTGTCTTAGTGATTCTTAGATTTGGTCTTTTGAGTGTATGACTGTATCCCAGGGTTTTGGGATGTCATGCTCATGCATTTTCCCCCTTATTGATGTCTGATGCAGAATTTTGTCAGTCTTGTCCCCCGACCAGTATTCTTTCCCCTGCTTGCTTAACTGTATTTGTTTTGCTCTATTTGGATTTGATTCAGATTCTCAGTTTCCTTGCTGAAATTTCCATCCATTTGCTTTGCCAGCCATATTGTTGGTTATTCCATCCATTTTGCTGACTTTTTCATCTACATTGTTGGCTTCCCATTCCATATCTTCAGTTGAATTCATTTCCTTGTCCATATCCTCTTTCACACCTTTTAACATTTTACCAGAAAACCTAAATTCATCTTGTTCTTTCTCCTTTACAGCATCTTTGAGTTCAGCAATTGAAGGGTTGTAATCTGGGGGTCCTGTTGCCTTGCTGTTTTACATTTCTTATGTCTCTGTGCTATGATTTTCACATCTCTTGTTTATGGTGTGTCTGGTTTTATTTAGAGATCTTCTTATTGAGCAGCCCAATCTGCAAGGCACAGCCCCAGGTGTCACTCAGTGAGGAAAAACAAGCTGCTATTGGCACACTGATTCTGGACTTTTAGCTTGTAGAGCTGAGACAATAAATTCTATTGTTGAAGCCACATCGTCTCTAGATCTTTGTCATAGATGCCCAACTAAGCTGTTGTCCAAGCAGAGAAAGCATTTCTCTATTGCAAGAGTGAAATTATGGACAACATATAAGCAACAGTGAGCTGATGAAAGTACCAGAATGTTCCACAGACAAATGGTACAGACAAATATTTAAATTTATCCACATACCCTCAATATAGATGGGGGCGGGGCAATGAACTAAAGGCAAAATTTCTGCCCAGATTTTCCTCCTGGCTAGCTGACAAAATCATCATGGAACCATGCCCAACCTGCCCACCATACAGTATTTTAGTCATCAGTAATATGAGTCTTTGAAAAGAAAGTTTGTCGGAGTTGCTAAGTGTGAGGTAGCAAGAAGCCCACATCTTAACACCAATTCCTTTACTCTGAATCTTATAGGAAGATCAAGAAAAGTAGCGATATTTGAAGAGGTGGTGGGATGTTTCTAGAATTCACCAAATTACTTCATGAATCCAGAAAATACAACTTAAACAAGAAAGAAAAGACCTCATGAATAGGTGTGGGAATAGCAGAACACTGATTAGACTAACAGATGCATTCTTTGAGGCTAAAGCAGAAGGGAGACGATAGATATAGACAAAAAAGGTATCTTGAAAGTGTTGAGAGAAAATGCCAGCCAATCAAATGTCAAGTACTCAGTAGTGCTTTCCAAAACTTTAGACAGAAAATATTGCTTGGTTTAAAAAAAAATAAGGTAATTAATTCCATCAATCTCTTACCAGGGAGCATCTATGAAATAGACTTTGAAAGGAGTTTGAAAAGCAAGAATTAACGGTGTATGGATGAAATGGTAAATATAGAAGGAAATCCAAACTACAATAGTTGCAGTGACAATGGTGTCCAATTGGTATCAATAAGTTAAAAACTCTGAAAAAATAATAGCAGCAGTGTCAAGATCATGAGCATTTAAATGTGACCAAAATGATGTAAGAGCTAAACTGGCTGGGATGGTTTAGGAACTTAGCATGAGGACAGTGGACAAAAAAGGACAAAAATTCCAGCTTGTGCAGCTTATGTCCGGAATCCCTCTTACTCTTAAGCATTAATTTTAAGACCCATTAATTCAAGAGCCTATGACACCTGTGTGGTAACATATCAAGGGTAACACTAAAAATTTTAAATCAATGAATGAACACATAATAAGAAGCAAACAGAAGTTTCTTAATTCAAAAGAAAATATGAAAGAAAAAACTAAGCACCAGAATCCATTCTATACAAAGCCCAGAGAGAGATGAAAAAGGTCCATATATTTTGATAATCACCAAATAAAATAATTTATCTGATCACATTTTTAAAATCTAGCTTAATATTACTTTTAAAAAGACACCTGAGGCTGAAGAGATGGCTCAGTGGTTAAGAACACTGGCTGCTCTTCCAGAGGGCAACGTACAACCATCTCTACCTCCAGTTCCAAAGGATCTGATGCCCTCATATGGCCTCTGTGGGCTCTGCACACATGTGGTACACAGACATACAGTCAGGCAAATAGCCATATGTGAGCAACAATAAAATCATTTTTTTAAAAAGATTCCTAAAACGTATGGACGAGAAGTTAAAAATGACAGAAACTATAAACTGTAATGACAACATATCTTACCATCCTTTCTTACTATGCTGTTTTCAATTTCAAGTGGCTTCTCCCCCTCACTGCTGCCATTTAAGGGGAAACAAGATCTCATGTAGCTCAGCTGGCCTCAAATTCACTATGTAACCAAGAATGACCTAGAACCTCTGATTCTTCTGCCTCTGCCTTCTAAGTCCAGAATTCCAGGTATGTACAAATACTGAGCCATCCCTCAAGCCCATTCATTTAACTTTTTTTTTTAATTCTGTGTATATATGCTGTCTTAGGGTTACTTTTGCTGCGATGAAACACCATAACCAAAGCAACTTGGGGAGGAAAGGGTTTGTTTGGCTTATACTTCTACATCACCGCTCATCATCAGAGAAAGTCAGGACCGAAACTCAAACAGGACAGGAACCTGAAGGCAGGAGCTGATGCAGAGGCCACAGAGGGGTACTGTTTCCTGGCTTGCTCCTCGTGGCTTATTCAGCCTGCTTTCTTATAGAACCCAGGCCCACCAGCCTAGGGATGGCACTGCCTACAATGGGCTGGGACCTCCCCCAGCAATCAGTAATGAAGAAAATGCCCTATAAACTTGCCAGCAGCCCAGTCTTACAGAGGCATTTTGTTAAATGAGGTAACCTCCTCTCAGATGACTTTAGCTTGTGTCAAGTTGATGTAAAACTATCCAATACATATATGCATTTGTTTGTCAGCATAAAAACTATACATCTTAGACAGGGGTGTGGAGAACTGAAGGCGAGAGGGAGGTGACAGATCGGGGAGGGGAGGAGGGGGAGAAAGAGAGAGAAAGGGAAGGAGACTGAACCTGCATCTACATTGTATGGAAAGTACAGTTTTTTTGTTTCCACCAGCTCGTACCACCAGAGGGCTCCAAAGGACAAGCTATTAAATAGCGAATGAGGAGCATTTGCAGAAAAGATTGCAGGTCTCAGGAAAATCTCCCCAGCCTTTGCACAGTATATTTGCTTTGTGTTAAGTATTTTCCGTTCATCTAAGTAAAATGCAATACAAGAGCCCAAGTTATAATGCCTGGGTACTTTTTTAAGTAAAGGAATAAAATTTGAAACTAAGAAATTAAGAAAACCATTGTTGAAAAATTACTTTCCTCTAGGGTGACTTTACACACTATATCAAATTAAAAATATATTTATAGAATAAATAATTCTAAGATGCCTCACTACTTATGTACATGAATTGGATACATTTGGCTCTTTCTCCTAACATTTTTTTTTTTTTTTGAGCTTTTATTCCTGGGTGCCTTGTGGTCATGAATTCATTCTGTGATTTCTAGACACACCCATTACACCAGAAGATGTTAGCTAACTGCCAACTCTTTAGAGCAAAAGGCTGGAGGATGGGTAAAGGCTACTGTAGCAAGCCAGAAGTAAACGGAACTCCTACCTGTAGTAAAGGCCGGACTTAGCCAGTGACGCCTGTGCTGAGATGCCTTATACTCCGGGGTTGAGCTATCATTCCCCGGCCTTTTAAAAACATCTGCATCACCCTCCTACCTGTCCCTTAAATGTCCCAAGAACTGCCTCCAGTTCTGATTCTTGGTAGTACTGTATTCAAGACTTCTTTTTCCTTCTATCACTGTGGCTCCTCCAGGTATCACTGGTGAAATAAGCAAACACACACACACACACACACACACACACACACACACACACAGAGGGACACATACACACACAGGCACACACGCATGCACGCACACTGTTAATTGTGCTCATGTGTGCGTTTTCATAAAAAGATCAGAGGAGGACTTGCAGAAGTTAGTTCTGTCTTTCCACCATATTTGTCCTCGGCACCCAACACAGGTCACCAGGCTTGGTAGCAAGTACCTTTAGCCTCCTGAGCCACCTTGTCAGCCCCTCTGCTTCATTTAAAACAGGACTTAAGAGTGTTACCAGAGGGTGTTCCCCAGACTAGGTAGTCCAGGTCCTTGGTGCCTTATTCGATGGATTGAAAAAGTCCACATAAATAACAAAGCAATGATTTTCACTTATGAATAAGGCAAAAGTACAGGCCAGACACACTACAAGAGTTGAAGGGAACTTCATAGAAGTGAGTGGGAGCTTACTCAATAGAAGTGGATTGCCATTTGGAGTTTCCTCTCTCTTTCTCTCTCTCTCTCTCTCTCTCTCTCTCTCTCTCTCTCTCTCTCTCTCTCCTTTCTTTCTTCTTTTCAGATTATAGTTACATCATGTCCCCCTTCCCTTTCCTCTCTCTAAATCCTCCCTCATACCACCCCTTGCTCTCTTTCAAATTCAATGCCTCCTTTTTTTATTGCTTTTACACACACACACACACACACACACACACACACACACACACACTCCTAAATACCCAGCCAACTAGCCAGGCTAGTGAAGATCTTGGAGAACCTACAACAGTGATTCTCAATCTACAGGTTATGATCCCTTGGGGGGTCACATATTAGATATCACATATTGAGTATCAAATATTTATATGATGGTTCATAATGGTAGCAAAATTGTAGTATGACGTAGTAATGAAGTAATTTTATGGTTGGGGGGTCATCACAACATGAGTCTGGTGGTTTGCAGGAAAATGGCCTCCAAATGGAGTGGCACTATGAGGTGGTGTGGACTTGTTAGAGTAGACGTGATCTTGTTTGGAGGAAGTGCGTCACTGTGGAAGTGAGCATTGAGGTCTCATATATGCTCGAGCCATGCCCACTTCCTGTAAGTCAAGAACTCTCAGCTCCTTCTCAACACTGTCTGTATGCATGCTGCCTTGCTTCTCACAATGATGATAATAGACTAACCATCTGAACTGTAAGCAAGCCACCTCATTAAATGTTTTTCTTTATAACAGTTGCCATGGTCATGATGTTTCTTCACAGCAATAGAAACCTTAACTAAGATAATAAGGAACTTTATTAAAGGGCTACAGCATTAGGAAGGTTGAGAACCACTGACCTACAAGCTCCACTTTACTAAACCAGCATAATCCCTAACCAGATTCTAAATATCTATCTCTATACTCACAGATAAATGTAATCGCTCCTCATTAAGAAAACTTCTCTTTGCAAGGGGTGGAGACCATTCCAAAAAACTCCAATCAATCAAAATGCAAAGTTGTGGAGCCCAGACCCAACTTGTACACCTGTAACACTACTCTCGTACCTAAGGTTCAGGGATCATTGCAGGAGAGGGTTCTAGAAAACTGTAATAGTTGGAGGAACAGAGAGTTGGCTTTGAGATTGTCTCCCCTAGAAATGTCAGAAGCTACACCCACAAAGTCTCACCAACATGGCTGACTAAACACGACCTGAACAAGGACACACCAATAGAAATGCTAATATGGGCAAGGGAAAGATCAGGAAGCCTCCACCCTACACAAAGAACTAAAGACCATCAAGGAATGCTGAGATGTGAAGAAATACTCTTCCCCTTGGGCCTTCTTTTATAGGCCCAGGAGGAAGAGGAGTTGCTCATTACAGGGCAGAGGATGGGCAGCTTTTTGTTTTGATTGATGGGCTTGGGCTCTATAAGCTTTTGCTCACTGTGCATGTCCTTATATCCATAATGCATGTGTCGCCCCATTATGCACAGGCATAAGGGGGAAAATATGTGATTTTTCCCTAAATGTTCACTCAGAGGATACAGTTTGCCTTACTATGCATGAGGCTTAACCTCAGGTTGGTCATGCCCTTTAATCATGGATATGCCCTAGGATGAATTTGATGATAAAGACGTGGGGGGGACTAACAATTGCTAGGGAGCTGTGAGTGTAACTGTAAGCCTTTAGTTAAAGAGAGGTGTGGGTGCAGTTTAATGTGGGTGGGGTTTCAGGTTGCTAAGTGCATTATTAGGAAAGGAGTAGGTGTGGAGCTTAAGCCAAGAGCAGAGGTTGCTAAGTTACCCCTGCTCTCACCTGCCTCACCGACACTTCATTATCCCTTTTCCATTATTATTTTTATTACATAAAATGTGCTTTGATTTTTTTTGTGTGTGTGTGTTAGATACCTACATTCCACAGAGAAAAATCCACCCCAAATATCTGTTGTAATCATTGTTCCTCCTCTACCTAGCATATACCATACTAAACAGCACTCAGCAAGTACTTGTTGAATGAGAGAGTCCCAATACTGCTATGACAAATCATGTTGCTTGTGGTCACCTGGCCCATAATACGTGGCTAGTCATTTTAAATATCATGAATTTTGTTAGGCTTCTGTTTTTCAATTCTGATTACTGTCTGAACTGAATAGTGTTTCTCAAAGGATCCTGAAATTGATTTCCTAAGTAATGACTACCAATTTCTTCACTTGTATGGCAGATAAATAAATTAATATAATCGCATAGTCTAAGAATTGTTTTATGAAACTGTAACATAACAGGAGCTGTCATGGGAGTAGAAAATGCTGATAGAGTCCTACCATGGACCACAGGTCTCATGGAGACCTTTTGGATCTCATTTTCTGGAAGGAACATGACTAACACGGAAGGGCAGGAAGCAACAGGACTTCCATGTGGAAGGAGATGCTCTCTTCCTCTCTCCCTCCTTCCTCCCTTCCCCTTTTAGCCATTACACTTATTTTAAATATAAAATGTTAAAACCATGTAGACAAAAAAGATGCTGAGTAAATATTTAATTCCATGATTATAAACAAGTATAAAAACCCAGAGGTCTGTGTAGCAACATTCTTTAAGTTAAATGGTGCAAAGCTTTTGAGGTGGAATTGCTCATCTCTTTAGGATTTTAGTCTCCTGGTTAAGTTTAATAAGACATCTTACCTTGTGATGTATCTCCTACACAGTTGTCACATTCTGGATACTGTCTATGGCCTTGCTATCCTACAGAATCTGGAGTTTTCTTAGCACTGGTGACATCAGTAACAATGCTGAATAGTTTTTAAGTTCTGTGCACTCAGAAAGGGGCAATGATTTAAAATTCCTCACCTTTTACGTTGCAAGGAACAGTTGAATTTATATGCCTTCTCCAAAGTATCACTAATTCCTTTTTCTCGTAGCTCAGCTAATACTGAACATCTGGATGCCTGCTCTTCATGGTTCCCCATGCTTGTCTACCTCTGTAAATACCATCCTTCCTTCCTTGGAAACACTATGCTGCAGACATGAATGTCCTCTTTATTGTCACAGCCAGGATAAAAGCATCTCCATTTCATGGTGCATTTTGTTATTTACACCAACTTTTGGTCACTTTCATTATTTGTCGTTTATCTCTGACCCTTCTAATGTCAGAAGACTAAAATGGGAATAAATTTTTCTAGCTCTCAGGATTATTAATGAATTTCATGGTCAAGCTAAGAAAGTTGTTACCACGTTTACTTTAATTGTTAAGCGCACTATTCATAGAATGTGTTTCCTATATCAATTAAGACACTAGAGCAAGATTCATTGCTTTGTATAACGTGAAACAAGTATAAAATTTGTTTAAAATTTGTAAACGAAATATGTTTCACCAATAGACTTGGAATTTATACTGTGATCAGTTTGGTTCCTGAATTACTCCACACTCCCGGGATCTCAGTCAGCTGTGCACCAACAACACTCAGAAGCTCTTTACATGAATTCCTCACAGCAATTCTGGAAGAAAGGCATAGCCAAACTCATGTTGCTGAAAAAATGGCAGCAATGCTAAGTAGAACTCAGGGTCTGGTGTCAACTGCAGCATTTGGATATTAGCTTTACCACTAACCATTCTGGTGATCATGGGCAAACATCTCACCCGTGTCTGACAGGAGCCATTGACTTCTTTGGGGAACAAGGCCTGAGAATAGCGTGGATGGCTCTCCTTGTGGCAAGACCCTGGAGACCCTGGTCCACTTGGCAAAGACATGTGGACAGTTCAATGCCTAATTCTGGGCATGACCCCAGGACCATATGTGCTACCTACTCTCCCTGCTTTCACCAATGCTTGCCAACTGCTGCCTTGAATGAGTCACAGTAGGTCATGAAGTTTAATATTACATATTTGCATAACTGTTCTGGAAAGAATGATTTTAACCACAAGAGTCTTTGAGTGATGTTATTAAATAGATGATATTAAGAGTTAATGGGAACAGTCTAGGAACAGGGAATGTAGCAGAATCACAGTAACCCACAGTTCCCTCATTTCTAGTAGCTCTGCTAATACCCTAAGAAGAGAGATAGCCATAAGAACAAGGGATAGACCGTCAACTATTAAGAGCAAGTTTCCAAGTTATGTTGCTTACAGGATAAATAGAAAAACCCGGTATATCCCAAGAGGAGACAGAGTAATACAAAATGTAGAGTGGGTTGACCTAGCTTTGGCTAGTGAGCTGATCATGAAAACCCAACCCCTACTGTAAATATTAACCACAAGGAACAAAACTGTCTTTTACTTTGCATAATGCTGTAACTGCATGTGCTGCCAACTGGGCACACTGTTCTACATGTAGGTGTGTCTAATTGGAAAGGTTCCTCAGTAGCTTGCAAGACTGCTCATGCCTCTGAGAGTAGAGATATAGATCAAAAAGTAATGGCTACTGGTGGGAGAGTTGGGAGACATAAGTGAAAAGAGGCAAGGAACAAACTGGTAATTATCGTAACCATTTTTAGAAACTTAGTACGTAAAAACTGATTGTAAAACTGTTCATGAAAACCATTAAAACTTTAAAAAGACAGCCCAGGCTATCCAGGGCCACTTGTTTGAACAACAGGTGGTCAGTCTCTTCTGGGCACTAACTTCACATGTAATCGGTCTGGAGTGGAGCTTCCAGCACATGTCTACATCAGCTTTCTCCTCTTCAAAATAGGAACGATAATAGCATCATCTAGAGTACTGAATGTGTTAAATGCATGCTATGCAATATATATTGCACATGCAGTTTAATCAGTAGCAAATATGATTGGGCAATGAACTTTATGTTAGGAAACTGCATATAATTTACTTGGGTTCACATAGCTACCAAGTGGCAGTAACAGAATTCAAATCTAGGTACTTCTGACTTCAAGGCCGATAACATTTTCTTTTATGTATTATAGCGTGATACGTGCTGAATAGATAGCTATGATGGAAAATAGCTAAAAGAGCACTAATTAACTAAAAGCTGAAAATGTGATACTAAAATTTTGCTTATTATGAAAATATAAGCTATAATGAGGAACAGTATATTAATATACAATAAATCAATGTCAGAAACAGAAAATTGGCAAGAGTTACCAAAGAAATCCAAAGAAGAAAAAAATGCATGAAGACCGATCTGGAGATCCTGTCTCTACTTGCCTTATATTCCTGTCTCCACCTCCCAATTGTACTAGGATTAAAGGAGTTAGCCTCCCAAATGCTGGGATTAAAGGTGTGCACCACCACCCCACCCCCGATTGTTTCTTTTTTAGACTGGTTCAATCTGTGTAGCCCAGGATGGCCTTGAAGTCCTGATCTTCCTGCTTCCTCCTCCCAAGTGTGGGATTAATGGTGTGTGCCACCACTGCCTAGCCTCTATGGTTAACTAGGGGCTAGTTCTGCCCTCTGATGTCCAGGCAAGCTTTACTTTTCAGAACACAAACAAAATATCATACAACAAATGCATGAAAATAAGTCTAACATTTTATCCATAAAGAAAACGTAAATGATACCAAACCATGATAACTCTGGACACTTCCCAACTTGGCCAAAACTAAAGTTTGCAAAGCCAAATAGAAGCAGAGCATTAAGTAAAGGATTTTCACGATTAGTAAAAGGCACTGGCACAGATTTCCGAAGATTTCAAATCTTTGGTATATTCAGAAAGCAATGTTCTTCAGTCAGGAGCTCAGGACCTGTACACAGAGGCAGACTATACTCAAGCAATTAGCTGTGTTCTCAATATGCAATCCTTCTCCTAAATTGCCCTTCAGATCCTGTGTCTAAGATTGAGGTCCACTTCCTCTCTCCTTTCATGATGGCCCTTCACAGAACAAAGGCACACCTTGAAGTCAGAGATAATTTGGCAACTGCCATAGGAAGTGTTCCAAAAACTACCCTGTGCACATCTCTACACTTATCTCACCAAGACTTACATCCAGTAGCCATCAAAATTTCTAGTAGGCTGTTTTCATCAGTTGTGTACTACTATAAACTGTACTCTAAAGTAACTTCGTGTTTTTTAGGACTCCTAAGAGTGGGAGCAGGTGTATTTCCAACTCTTTGGCCTGCTCTTCGGACTCTTCCTCCTCTTGGGTTGTCTTGTCCAGCCTGGACATGAAGGCTTATGCCTTGTCTTATTGTATCTTGTTTTGTCCTGTTTGGCTGTGTCTCTTGAAGGTCTGTTCTTTTCTGAAGAGGAAGCAGAGGGGGAGTGGATCTAGGAGAGATGGGAGGTGGTAGGTAGCTGGGAGGAGTGGAGGATGGGGAAACTGTGGTCAGTACATATTTTATGAGAGAAGGCTCTATTTTCAATAAAAATAAATAATTTTTAAAAGAGATTCAAAAGAGAGAAGGAGGCATGGAGGAAGTAGAGATTGAGCATTTTCAACTGCTTTTATATTTGTATGTTGGGTATCTGCTGGTGTTCAGATAGAAATACTCTGATGTTCTTTCCCACTCCTGGTAAGTTGTTTGCCTTTATGAGAACCCCCTAGTATTTGCCCAGGTCTACCAGTTATCCATGAGAATGTCTGTCTAATTCTGTGAATAATTCATAGGCTCATAGTGAGTTTTATTCTTTTGTTTTTGTTTGAGACTGGGTTTCTGTATGTATACCTGGCTGTCTTGGAATTCACTCTGTAGTCCAGGCTGGCCTCAAACTCGGAGATCTGCCTGCCTTTGCCTCCCAAGTGCTGGGATTAAAGGCATGAATCCATGGAGGGGCCCCAAAACAGCCTGACCACACAGCTGCCTTGACAGGCTTACTGGCAGGCAACACCCAGATCCAGGAAAAGCCATAAGCTGACACCACCCAGGGATCCACCCAGGGATGAGGAAGTACCTAACATCCCAAACATTCCAACCATTAGATGAGGTGGCCAGATGTCCCTGAGCCTAGCACACACCTATTTTGGTTTTACAGTTACCCCTTGTCAGCCAATCAGGGTCCTGAACCCTAGAAATCCCCTTAACCCAACCTCTGCTATGATAAAAACCCTACCCTGTCTGGGCTCACCGCTGCGTGGGACAGGCAGACCAAGCCCCGGAGCTTGAAAATAAAGGCTCTTTGCTTTTACGTGCAGGATTTGGTCTCCACAGTGGTCTTTTGGGCATAACAAGTCTTGTTCTTAACTGTATGATCTGTTGTTGCTTTTATAAATAATTGTTAAGTCCAAGGGCACACAAAAAAATGAGAGACAGACCACCGAAGTCTAAAACTAGAAGCAAACTTTATTCAAAAAAAAAATCACCATGGGGAGAAGCTTATTAGCTAGCTGAGATCACAGCCAAATTTTGGGCTTGTGAAACTATGGCAAATGAGAGAGTTTCAAGCCCCCTTTTATAGTAAGAAGTAAGCATTAGGCAGGGACAAAAGAATTTTTACAATTTTGAAGTAAAACTTTTAGAGACATATTGTATTTTAGGATTTGCAATTTCTCTAACAAGGTTTTAGAAGGTTCCAGCTAATTGATGCTTGTAGAAGTCTGTTGTCTTCCCTGACACAGCTAATTGATGTTTGCCCAAAACCTGCAATTTTTCCTGGCATAGCTGGGTTCCCATAGCAGGGGAAATACAAAACACTACAAAGCAGGTTGTCACGCAGAACTCATTAAAAGTTAACTTTGGTCTACGGTGGTTGTAAGTGGTAGGGAGAATAGCTAACCCCAGGCTGCAGAAAGCCAACATAAAGAAACCTAACATTTGGGTTGCTGACAGAGTTGCCCATCATAAAACAAAGGAAGGCCTAGTTAACGGTAAATCCCTATTTGCTGCCAGAGCTGATGGCTGTTAGCTTCCATTTCTTAAGTTTGTAATTTTTTATTCCTATCTTCCTATTCCTGGACCCTTTAATAATGATACTGATATATGTCATAAATAATTTATTTGTTCCCTCTTAAAAAAAAAAAAGAAATGCTCAAAACTTTGAAAATAAATTAAGAAATCACTTTGGATCTACACATGCATACACATGCACACACACACAATCACTTTTTATCAAAAAGTTAAAGTTATCAATAAAAGATGTCAAATAGCATTCTCTATAGTATTTATCATAAGATAAAATTTTGTTGAAGAGAAATACATCATTGAAAGGAGAAAATAGCAATTAAAATGTTAACCATTATGGAAGAATTTATTAGAAAATGTTTATAAGTTCCAGATCATTATGGTGCTTAAATTCCACTTGGATACATTTGAATACATTTGTTAAAATAAATGCCTAAGAGTAATACCAGTGAGTACTTTAAAATGCTAATATTTATTCCCTAAAATTATTTTAATTAGACATAAAGTTTCCAATGTTTAACAATGTTAAAGGTATTTTCCTAAAAATTTACATGTAGACAAAAAAATTTTAGAAATCCCTTTCCTACAGAAACAAACACTGACATCCAATCACTGAGAGAGATCAATGTCTACCAGTAGAAAGGTGAATGGACATGCCTATGTTGATCCAAAGCTTTCCCTGAGGACCTGGTATATGGAGAAGGAACAGAGTTCTTTGTCTAAACCGGGAAATTGCTTGGGAAGGCCAGTGAAGGCCTGAGGTCAGGACCTCCGAGGAGCTGTGACTGCATCCTGAGAATTCTTCCTACCCTAGGGGACTGTGGTTATTGGTCCCAGGGCTCCTGCCTACTCAGTTCCTTTCTTCCCTTTGAGCAACACTGTTTGATTAGCTTCCTGCTGACTCATCTCATTTTTCTGACTTTCCCTCCTCTTCCCCCTGAAAACTTTATAGAAGATGCTGCATTTCTTAATAAATTTACTTGGCATAAGATAGAGCTTGTGCAAGACATCAGATTTCCTGTCTTCTTACCTTCTCTTCATCTAGTCCCCCTTGTTAGAATCCTGTCACTAAAGAATGACCTGCTGGTTCCAAGTCAGCTTCCTATGGATGGATTGCCAGGGATAACTCCTTATCAATGGAGTACTGCATAGCAATGAGTGTAAGAGGCTACAGATTTGTACAGAAGCCATACATCAATTATTTAAATTTAGTGCCCAGAGTATTTAAAATTTAAATCCCAAAGTATTTCTAGGATAAAGATGAATTTATAACAAAGTGAAACTAAACTGCATCACACATACCTGATGAATTATATGACAGGATGAAGAACTCTCTCCCCTTCTTTATACCTTTATACTTCTTTATACCATGTAATCTGTAGTATTTCCCTTGTGGACTTTCTGTGATCCACTGACTTTTGGTTATATGATGTGCTTGAGCCAACACTGAATAGGACTGATGCTTGTCACATTGGAGGCTTCACAATTTTCCATCAGTTTTGTGTACCAAAAGAAACCTTTTTGTTTTCCAATCTGGACCATGAAGTGAAGACACATGAGTTTATCTAGATCAGCCCTCCCTGATGCAAGAAACACTTACCTGTTTGCGTAGACTACCGTGAGCCTCCTCCTATTCAGAACGGCAGCAAAAAAGGACAAATCTGATGCAATATAGGCGGAAACTTCCAAGGGAAGCTGGGAACTAATGCCCACGAAAGGAAAGCAGGATGGGGAGAGGTGATGTAGAAGACACGTGGAGAAAGAGGCCAGGAGCATGGCATTGCTCTAATTATTGATTTAAGCAGCAGCAATGGATACATATTTAGAATTACTCATTAAATTACATGTAAATGGCTCATATATTTTTCTACCCATCATGTTTAAAAGGTAAAATATATTTTATAAGAATTTCTGATTGTTCTCTTTCATTAATCCACTTCAAGTGAAAATAATTCTTTATCTATCACTTCATGTTAAGCACTTATCACCAAGGCTAACTTAAAACAACTTATTTGTATGTGCATCCATTTGCATATGGTATGCATATGTATGAGTACGTGTATAAACACGTGAATGTAGGTCAGAAGAGAATGTTCAGAGTTAGTTTTTGCCTCCCACCTTGAGGCAGGGTCTGTCTTGTTCTGGGCCTCTTCACTGCATACTCTAGGCCTTCTGGATGTTTCTCCCTTCTGACTCATCTCCATACAGGAATACTGTACTTACAAATGCAAGCCATGGTCTCTCTCTCTCTCTCTCTCTCTCTCTCTCTCATATATATATATATATACATACATATGTGTGTGTGTGTGTGTGTATACGCACATATGTGTTTTCCAAGGAACTAAGACTAAGTCATGTGATTCGGCTTATACAGCCAACATTTGTACACAGTAAGCCATTTTCCCAGTCAGAACTGTAACTTTTTAGAAGGAGGTGGGGGAGGAGAGAGGGAGGGGGAAGGGAGAGGGAGAGGGGGAGAGAAAGAAGCTAATTCATTTATCAATAGAAAATTTACTATGGGATGTTTTGAAATGCTTGCATCAGAAACAAAACATGTGAGCAAACCACGATATTCAGCCAACCAAATCGACAGTTTTCCCATCTGCAGATCCACCCAAGTGTGTCAAAATAGTTAAAGTTCAACTGATGCTGCTCTGTGCTATGCAGTTAGGTCTGCAAGGCTGTGTCTGTTCTGAACATGTGTAGACTCTCTCTTCTCATCCTTAAATAACACAGTTTTACATAGCATTTACATTGTTTTAGGCATCACAGGTAATCAAGGGATGATTTAAAGTATAAGGAAGCTACATATGTATTATGTGCAAACACTACACCATTTTACCTAAGAGACTCAGGCACCTTGGATTTTAGTGTGTTCAGGGAGTCCTTAAGAATTAATCTCCCAAGGATAGCAAAGGTCAATTGTAAATAAAATTTCCTAAACACATTTTCATTTCCTTGCTTTTTATTAAATCACATGAAAAATATGTATTTAAGTGTCCTAAAAGAAAACAAAGAAACCAAGTCTTCATACAGAAAACTGCTAACCAGTAAGGGTTTTATATATACCTATGTATATAGATATTCATTTGCATGCATGCACACACAGAGGGGCAACAGAAGCTATAAATAATAGTACTACAAGATAACAAAGTAATGATTCGGCAAAACATTTGGCAAGTTTGAGGCAAGGAACTTGACAGTGAGGAAGGTACTGTGTGTTCTGTTGGCGTGCTCCGTGAAACAAATCTTACACTTCTTATATCAAAGCTGTGGTGATACAGAAGTTCTAGTATGTTCTTTGGAGTTCAGATTACCTACAAATATCTAGGTCACACTCCTACCTCTCCCAAGCCCAGACACTATCAGTAATTCTGGACAGACGTTGTTAAACAATTCTGAGCAGACTTCGGCAAAGTATCATTTACATATTTTAAATGCATTAAGTTATATAAATAGCACCAAACATAAAGGGTCAAAACACAAACTGGGCAAAACCAAACCAAAACACTACACAAAAATAAAACAAAACAAATGAAAAAAAATTTTTTTTTCAACTTCTGGATGTAGTCATAAGCCACAAAGCTTAGGTCAGTCAGGTACAAGATGACCATCAGAAAATCCTTAAAGTTTGCACATCACACATCAAATGTGTGCAAACACACAAATTAAAAACAAAACAAACAAAAACATTCATGCCAACTGGTTGCTCCCTGCTGGCCAGCTTCAGCTGGTGAGCATAAAGAAAGCCGCAGCTTAATTAGGAATGCCAGTGGTTCTCAACCTGTGGGTTGGAACCCTTTCACAGGGGTCACCTAGGACCACCAGGAAACACAGATGTTTACACTACAATTCGTAACAGAAGCAAAATTAGCTATGACGTAGCAATGAAAATAATTTTATGGTTGGGGTCACCCCAACATGAAGAAATGAATTAAGAGCCGTCACATTAGGAAGGTTGAGAACCACTGAATGAAGCAAAAGGTTAGGTTTCTTGCGCGTGGTATAGTTGTTTCTGAGAGTGATTGCCCAGCTGAAAACTATTTCCCACATGCCCTTGCACCGATACTGGGCTGGGTAACACATTTACCCCGGGAATATGTTGTCGGTGTAACACTAGAGGCCAAGCTGAGACGGTGAACTTTTTCTCCTTTCTTTTTGAAATCTTACCCAATTAATTCAAATTCATGGGGGCTTGAAGAGAAAGAATGTAAATCCTCAGGCGACAGTCCCCCAAACCAGAAGACACCTGAGCCCTCCCATCGCACCTTGCTGAAGGATTCCTTAACAACCACAACAGCTACTGTATGAGTTAAAAATAAATTCACTTAAGCTAGAGAAATGTTGTTACCTTTTATGGGACTTTGTGTTAACTCAGTTCTTAACTGGGCTCTCCAATATTGAGCAGAGGGCAACCATCAGGAGGTGGCAGTTCTGGGTTGTCTCCATAAGAAAGTAGCAGCCACTGAAGCAGGGAACAACCCCTACTTCTCCAATTAACCTAGGAGACACCCACTGGGAAGAGTCCTCAAGATTCATTTCCACCAAAGTAAAGCTATTCCAGATCCACGCTGCACCTCAGAATCCTCTTCTTCCTCACTACAGTCAGTAAATCCCTCCCCATTCTTTGGATTAGGTCACGAGCTAGGAAAGTTCTAGCCATTCCAGGCCCCCACAAGGGCATGTAGATGAGGCACAGGCATGAACTGTATTTTGTGTTTCAAACGTTTTAACTTTAATCAGCGCCTCTGCTGCCAACTCCAAACGCCTACTTCCAGTACTCACAGATAAGAGAAAGGCAGAGAGGCTTCAGGGCTCCTTCGAAGGCGGTTTCTTCGCACACATTCACGCTAAAGTACCGGTACTGACAGGGTAAGCAGTGGTCACACATCAGGCAATGGCATCGAAAGCAGTTTTGCTTTTATGTTTTTCCAGGGAAAAGGTAAGCAGACAAGTGTGAAGCAAAGCTTCTAAAAATCAAAGAATGTTCTGTCCAGCATGGGGGCTCCTGGAGTAGGAGAGAAAACCCAGTCCCAAACCTCTTATTACCCAATGGAAGACTCAAACTCATTGATTTTCTTTTGATAAAGCAATTTTGTTTTGTTTGTCTAAGTTCGCTGATATGTGTCCCTTCTGAGAAACCCTTCTCTCGAGAGAAAGGAGAATTTCCACACCTCAGTAGGTTCCAAGCTGTCAACTGGGCCAGACTAGAGTTAATATGCCCAAAGGAAGCTCGGGAAATACACTTTCAAATAGCTGTACAGTGGGACTCACTTCTTCAGAGCTATACTTAACATGCAACTTGAGTATTTCACTTCAGTCTAGTAGGGTTTTGTACGGTTTACTCAAATCCTCTTGTCACAGCCGCTCTGAATTCATCCCCACTAGGAAGACCCAGGAGACAGCAGTGGCAGAACCTGGAGCAACACCATCTACCTTTATTGGACAGTCCAACTGTCCAGCTTGAAGAGAGAGGAAGAGCAATTGGGAGGGAGAGAATAAAAAGGCAGCATTCACAAAGGGGACAGTGAACACACAGTCCCCATGGCTGGGTCACATCAGATACAAGCAAGCACTCTGCCATCAACATTTATTGGGTGCTTGCCTATCATCTGCTAGGTGCTGGGCAGGGTCCAAGGGCAGATCTGACAGCATGCCGCAAAGGACTGAAGCGTCTAGAACGGGCACAGAGCCCCGGGACCATCCTGGGTACACTGAACCCCAAACTCTGGCTGTACTCATCTTCCTAAAATCTAATAGTCACTACAACTGGGTTTCCTTTCGGTTTAGCCGCTTCACAAAGACACGTACATATGGACATCTTTAAAATACATATATTTACTCAGAGAAAAACTCATTTTATTAGAAAAATGTCCAATATTTATTGTAATTAAGAAAATCTTCACATATATATTCAGCATATTTATGGATTATTTTCTTGTGAATTTATTTTTTAAGTAAACAACTTTCCAAATTGCATAAAAACTATGGAATAACTTTTTGAAACATACATCTCTGAACCATTGGCAGTCTCACAGTAAGGTACACAGGCTTGCTACTGAAAGCAAGGGAAGCTTTTGAGACAGGCAGATGTTTGCTTACAATCAGAGGTCATGGCTACAAGGGCTCCTCCATAAATGTTCCATGTTAATCCAAAGTATAACACAGCAAAACCTCCACTAGCCTGTACCAGCTCCCATCCAAAGCTTTAGATCCTTAAAGCCCATGTCTTCACACGAAGAACTGACCAGCCAGACCACTGAAGAACTGTAAGATAACTACCAGAAAAGACATTCAAACCAACCAGTTTTCCTATCACATTCTTAACAGTTTCTGTCATTTCCTTTTCCTTTCAGTATAAGGACACTAAATGCAATGAATGGACATAAAGCACACAGGAGAAGCTGTTTTGGGGGAGACTGAAGGGATATGCCGAGTGCTACATCTTAAAGCTCATTTCTAACTGCAATCACTCTACTGAGTACCTTGCAATTATCCTCTTTTCCCAGAGCCCTCTCTGGGCTTAGACTCTACCCACAGATCACCTTAGTTTGTTAAAATCTAAAGCACCAAGTCTCTGTAGAGTCCTGATGAGACTTCTCTAAAACACTGAGACTAGAGATGCTTATCAAACATGGAAACTTCGTAAGGTGGAGAACTGTTACAAACTAATAAAGCTGTGCACACACAAAACTGAGTTCCTGAGAACAGGGCTAGTGGTATGCTGGAGCAGCCATTTCCTGAGCAGCTCCCTTAGTCCAGGAAAAGAGAAGGCCTCTGTTACATTGTGCCAGCTGGGCTTTTCTGGTTCTCCTTACCAAACTCCTAAAGTTGGGCTTTTCCAATAAATGGCAATTCTAGAAAACTTCAGTTCTAGTTTGTCTGTGCTAGATCCACTCATCACAAAATAAAGTGAACTACTAAGGGAACTGAGGTCTGGCTTTAATGCTACCGGTTGTTTTGTGGCTTCCTGAAGCAGGACACACCCAGATAATATTCTAAGCTTTGACACTTGCAGGTTTTACACATCTAGTATCTGTGCAATGTATAAAGCTCAACTTTGTAGGTGTAAAATGTAACAGAAGCTCAGATCACTATCAACTATGTGATAATCTCCCCATCACCTTCCTGACCTCAGATGACTAAGGCGATTTCCTGCTCATGAACTGCTGAACAGAAAACACTTCAGATTTGTATCATAGTAAAGGATCATTTTTATAGACAAGGAAACGTTTAATGAAACTGCCAGTGCCAAACTCAGGCTGTACCTTTGATCTTTCTGCTGGTTTGAAAACCTCATGCACATGCATTTGTAAAAACTGCACCACCACATACAAGAGCTGTTAAAATGAATGTCACTAGACAGTGGTATACTTCACATGAGGTAAATAGAACAAATGCGAATTAATTTATGCTACTGCTAGAAAACAGCCCTTTTAAGTTACTGCTGGATGTACCTACAGTGTTTGTTCTTAGATTTAAGAGTAGCCAATTTGCAGCTGGTAACTCTGAGGGTGCTGATCACTACAAAAAAATTTTCATGTCAAATATAATTATATATTCAATCATATATAATGTATTTAATTTCTAAATTACTTTACAAATCTATGTACTTTTAATATGGGTAAAAATGAATAGCCACAGCCAAAAATACCAATGTGTAAGTTGTTGGCTGCTGGAAAATTAGTTTCACATTCTATCATTCCTAGAAGGAATGTGAAATAACAAAAACTACAATAAAACTAGGAGAATGGGATTAATGTGTAGACTGAGGTATAAGAGAACTCCACCACTTGCTATTTATATTTGGGTGCAAGGCAGTAAGTTTCTGGGTTTCAGTTTCTTCACCTGCAAAGAGTTAACATTTGAACCATCTACCTCATTAGGACTACTCAAGACAACATTCAAACATATGAGAGAATTTTGTAGATGGAAAAGCACACCACAAATATTCTTACTATTCCAATTGTTAAAATATGGAGCTAAGAAAACTGTAGCTAATTACAGCGGCATGGTCAGTGGGACAAATCCAGTTCAGGAGGCAACCCATGCAAGCGTTTTCAACTTTCAATGGCAAAGCTTAAAATTTGCAGATATACAAAGGAACATTCTGAAAACACTAAAAGATACACATTTGGTTGAGTTGAGACTTTAAAATGAGCCTGCAAGATTTTACAGCATACACAGAGGTTCTTGGTCTTTGTTTGGAGAAAGCTGCAAGATTCACCTAAGGAAGACAAGCATTATGGGGATTTCTAAAACAAATGGAATAAAATTTTACCACTTTGCTCTTTTGTAAACCAGACTTCAAAGAACCACATTAATGTTCCCAGTAATCTAACATACACTAAAAGATAAAAGAGAAAGTTCACGTGTAAGTCACAATCACTGTCAACTTACACAAACACAAAACATGTAATTTAGAATTCTTATGACTCTATAGACACCTGGAAGTTTAACAGCCCTTTATGCTCACTTTATATTCCATAAGACAAAGCAAATAAAAGAAATACTTCAAACCTGCCCTGCTCACAAGTTCTCCCTATGCAGATGTCTCATTCATATACTGCTCTCTGGCAGTCTTTTGTTTGCAAAGCTAAGCTTAAGCAACCCCTAACCTTTCAACTATGTCTTCTGATGTTAGTCTTTCTTACACCAAAACAGAAAGAAAAAGAAAAAAGTAACCAAAAACAAATGAAGATACAGGGAAGAGATGAGATGCAATTTATCACGTATAAAAATATGTTTCAAATTCAGAATAATTTAGTAACTCTTCGTTATTTCATATGTATCTGGGAATGGGACAGACACATGTCCCGATCCTGTCACAAGAGGTAGAATTCCAGCATTTGGTACCACATTCCAAGATAGCGTCAAAGTGACGTTCCTGTTTCCCCTACAAAAAGATGTAACAGACAAAGGTTAGCAGAACTTGTCATTTAATAAAATACTTTTAATCAAGTACTACAGAGCCACACACACTTCATTTATAACTAGCTACTTCTAATAAGACAAAACAGAACCATTTCTTCATACCATCTGACATCCACAGACAGCACTAGAAGACACCAGCATTAAATTCACAGGCAGACTAAATGACCAACCTAAACTCACAGCTCAATTAATTACCAACAAAAAAGTTTACATGAATGAAACACAATGAAGAGAAAATGAGACTCATGCCAGGAATCAGAAGGTAGTAATTTGAAATCTAATTTTGCTATTATTTAGAGGTGCAAACTCCAGCAGATCAAAATCTCCCATGTTCAAAAATCTTTATTTGTAAGTCCAAAGGTATGGTTAGGTCAAAATAGCTCTTTTCCTAAACCCTTTCTTACAAACCATAAAAAGGTCAAAATGACCTGAGATCTTGACCACCAATCATTCTGATTTCCTCTTTTTGTGAAGAATAAACTGAATTTGGAAAAAAAGAAAATGAGAGAAGTGAAACTAGAAACCTAGGTATCTGACCTAGACTCAGCACGTCACTTCCTCATACAGGGCGCCCTGACTGGAGTTCAGGAAGCAGGCCTTCAACTTCACAGCAGCGATCCGACCACTCATGAGAAAGCCCGTGTCCTTGTCCACCCAATAGTAACAGCTACTGCACCGGTTAGTTTTCTGTCAACATGCCGTAAGACAGAGTCATCTCAGAGGAGGGCACCTTAACTGAGGACCCCCATCAGACTGGCAGATAGGCAAGCTTGTGGGGCATTTTACGATTTATGACTGATGTGAAAAGGTTCAGCCCACTGCGGGTGGTACCCTCCCTGGGAGGGTAGTGGGGGTGGGGGGGTAATAAGAAAGCAAACTGAGAAAACGAATCAGCAGCATTCCTCCATGGTCTCTGCTGCGGTTCCTGCCTTGGCTTCCCCTGATGAACTGTAACCTATAAGCCAAATAAAGCCTTTCTTCTCGGGTAGATCTGTTCATGTGTTTTACCACAGCTAATGCAAACAAACTACAACAGCTATGTACTTTTATTGTGACGACCGCATTTAGCATTACTAGAGAAATGATTACTATAACAGATGCCCATTTTTATCTTTCCTCGGTCTCCCAGCTGAGTTCAATACACATAAACACTTCTCTCTCAAACTGCTTTACTGATATTTCTATCCCCTGTCCCTAGCTCTATCCTCTTCCCTTTTTTCCTGTCTTGGGGGTTGAACCAGGTCCTTTGCACGGCAGGCAAGCACTCTATCACTGAGCTATTTCCCCAGGCACACTATCTTTTCTTCAAAACAAAAACACATTTCATCTTCCTCTCACCAATCTTACTTCAAAATGTTAAAAATAACACACACACACACACACACACACACACACACACACAAAAAAAAAAAAAAAAAAACCCACTCACTTGAGGCCATTCCCATCATCGAAGAAAAAATACTTTGTCTTCATATCTTTCAAAAGCAGCTTCGGATTATCACCTCTCAAAACAATCTTGTCCCAAAGGACAACTTGGTTCAGAGCCTACATCAAATTCAAAGTCAGTCAGATAACTAATCAGACACATTATCATTTCAAATTCAAAGTCTATGTAAGCAATGAGCTTGACGAATGAATAGAAATATATTCATTGCTCACCAAAGCAGCAATTTAATTACAAATTAAGTGTTCTCTTACTGCATTTACTGAAGTAAACCAGAATTACAAATACACCTTACATATACTCATCATAAAAGTAACACTGATCCTCGTAATTTTTTGATACCCACTGAATAGTGTTTATGTACAGTAGTTACTCTTATTTTGAAGAACAGCTTTTTCTATTTTTAAAATACATCTTGATGATCTTGAAATGCAGAGATCAAAACTCTTATTTTTGAAGGCAAGCATTTTCTGCTATCTTTAAAATATGTTTTGTTGATTTAAAGCTCACTCACCCCAGTATTCCCAATGCTCAATGGAATACCCAGAATAATTTTTTTACTCCAAATAATTACCCGTAGTGCCAAAACTTAGTACATAAAGTGGTTTAACATGCTGCCAATATAGGTCAATAAATATAATAATAACACAGGTCAAATAAAATATAGACCCATCTTTAATTACAAATTACCTACCTACACTGATGAACACAGAAAAGCTTTGGCAAAAACAACACAGAAGCAACGTTTTGTTTCTACACATCTCAATTTGATGTGTTAAACCACTGCACACTTTCAGTAGTGCACTAAAGAGAAAGCTAAGGCAATCAAACAATATTCTGCTGTAAAGCAGCACGCACATCCTTCTGGACCCTATAATGCTAGAGAGCCACCAGGCATGCACACAGTACCAACAGGCCACTGCAAGGGAGAAAGCTTTCTTACCAAAGCCATCTCGCCATAAGCTTGATTCATTTTGTTTTGTTTTTTAACTAAGCTATGCAGGTCAGATACTTTGACTATATAAAAATTGATACTCTTGGGCCAGTAAGAAGGCTCAGTGGGTCCAATCCCTGAAATCCTAAAGGTAGGAAAGAACTGACTTTCTAACAGGTAACTTTTTTAAAAATTATATTCTCTCATAAGAATGTTTAAAAAGAAACTATTACAATATACTTAGATACTTACATTATTTTTTGTTGAATACTCTGCTGACAAATAAAGAAATAACTGTTTAACGTTCCAATCAAATATATTCTCTAGATGTAAACAAATTAAGGACTCTAAAGTTTGCAAAGCAGCACACAACAACTTTCAAACAGGTCTTATTCTTAAAACATCCCTAGCAACATGAACACTAAATGAAATAAAACAGGTAGTCCAAAATGTACAAAATTATTAATTTAAGAGAAAAATACAGGGTAAATATATTGTAAAATCTAGTACATTTGAAAAGGGGTATGTGTTAGCAATACGTTACCACCCTCCCTGTTCCTGTAAACATAACTAGCTGACATATTTATTAAAAAAATAAACATAAGAAACTGAAGCTTTAATTCTGCCCATAGCAGAACCAATCATCACTAAAAAGAAGCAACATGTACATATGCACAGAGCTCAAAATTAACTAAGTACAGCCAGCATTCTATACAAGTTGATTTGGTTAAAGGTCAGTATAAATCATGATGTCTCGGCATGTGGGGTTTTGTAGTAGGAGGGAAGAAACACTAACAGGGCTCCATTCATCTTGGAGAGGTATACTCGCGAGAATGAACTACAATACTATGCCACAATGGAGAAATGAGCTAACATGAGGATTTTTATTAAGTATTATATATAAATTACTGATTTTATTATATGTATATACATATTGATAGTAATAGGCTTGTTATAATCTAGTTTTAAGGTACACCAACTATGAGTTACTGTTCAGAATTGAGGGGTCTACAGCAGTTCTTTACAAAAGAAAAAGGACATTTTCAAGTATTAGGAGCACATTAAGAAAATCTGAACAAAGCTGGGCAGTAGCACATGCCTTTAATCCCAGCACTCAGAAGGCAGAGGCAGGCAGGTCTCTGTGAGTTCAAGGCCAACCTGGTCTAGAGAGTGAGTTCTAAGGCAGACTCCAAAGCCACACAGAGAAACCCTGTCTCAAAACAAACAAACAAACAAAAATCTGAACAAACTATAAGATTGTATAAAAAGAGTTGTCAAGAATGTCCTTGACCTGCCTAGGCTCAGTGTGCTGGGCTCTGCTGACTCCCCATGGGAGACCTCGATTTGGGGGATGTGGGGATGCAGGGTGGCTTGGGAAAGAGGGCTGGGAGGTGGGAAGAGGAAGGAGGGGGGAATCTGTGGATAGTATGTGAAGTGAGTAGAAAATTTCTTAATAAAAATGAAAAACAGTGGGCGGTGGTGGCGCACGCCTTTAATCCCAGCACTCGGGAGGCAGAACCAGGCGGATCTCTGCGAGTTCAAGGCCAGCCTGGTCTACAAAGTGAGTTCCAGGAAAGGCACGAAGCTACACAGAGAAAAAAACAAAACAAACAAAAACAAAAACAAAAACAAAAATGAAAAAAGAATGTCCTTGAATTGCTGATCCTCCAATCATGGCCCTCCCTCTGTGGTGCTGGGATTATAAGCATGTCTCACATATCCAGTTTATGCAGTGCTGGGTAAGCCCTCTACCAAATGAGTTACATTCCCAGAGGTTTAATGTAATTTTCCAGATTACGAATTACCACTTTCACCTATGTATAAACTCCTTCTTATCTGAAATTTTAAAAGTAGAATGAAAATTTAAACATAAAGTTTATCCTAAGATTTTTCTGATGGCATCTCTATTTCCAAAAACTGACTGTAAACCAATTCCTAGTCTATAACTGAATCCAATAATTCATTTCATAAAAATGCAAATAGTTTCAGGATGAACAGCAGGTAAACCTATCAAACATATGCTTTTTGGTCAGGTGCTTTACACAACTGTCTTCATAACCAATAGTAATAAATAATAATAATTATACACTGCCAGGATTCTAACCTGTGGCCCTAAAGAAGACTAAAGTTGCCAAGATGGTGAGTCGCTGAAGACAGAAACTCGAGATAAAGAGAAATCACCTCATCCTCACCACAGTAAATCTTCATTAAGATCTCTCTGACTCTAACGATGACAAAATGCTGATGTAATGCAGCATTTCTTTAACAAAAGGCCGTCTGAACCACACAGATGCAATTTCTTTTTAAACATATGGGTTTCCGTTTTTGCTGTTGTTTTATTTTTCAAGACAGGGCTTCTCTGTCTACCAGCCCTGGCTGTCCTGGAACTAGCTCTGTAGACCAGGCTGGCCTCTAACTCAGATTTACCTGCCTCTGTCTCCTAAGTACTGGAATTAAAGGTGTGTGCCACCAATGCCCAGCAACTTACAAGTTTTTTTGTTTCTTACCAATAATACGAGATGGAGAATTATTTGTGACTGAAAATGAACTATTTCTAGGCAGATTGAGCTCTGGTGAATTTTTTCTTCTTTAACCAAAATGATCTTTTATTTTTTTTCTTTCCTAGATTCAAATTAATGCTTACATGAAGGATTAAGATATATTCACACTCATGAGCCTCGTGTTTTCTTAAAGTGTGAACAAGGAAATATCCACACTATTTTACAGATGACACTAACAGCCTGTGGTGGAGTCAATATTCACACTCACTCTTCCTCAAACTTCTACACTTGCATCTCATTTCAAAACTACAGAAAAAGCAATGAAATATTTGTGTTGAAGGATATCAGCAGTTATATCAAATGTGATGAATCCCAGGTCACTTCTTTCTCGAGGGCCAGTGAAGTCTTCTACATTTTTTCTAGAAGTAAAGATAAAAGTTTCACCATCCTCATGGTACCACACAAAATTTACACAACTTAAACCTGCAAGGGCTAGCTGTGTGCATCAGTAAAATGTCAATTTCTCGAAGAAATGAGTAAAGAGAAACTGTAAGTGTGAAAATAAGTAAATATTATAATTGAGTGTAAAAGAAGGTAGTCAGCTATTTTCATTTGCCTTAAGAGAACCTTTGAGAAAACTCAAGATAAACAGAAAATTAAAAGGAAAACACAAATACTTCATGGAGAGTAGGTAAACAGAGTGAATGAGAGCTGAGTGTGGCCACATGGTGATCTGGAAAACAGCAGCACATGTTTATGAGAGTGGCCTAAATAAGTTCACCAATACACCATATGTCAGAGCCACCACGTATTTTACACAACTATCTTAAATCCGTGCAACAATCCTTCCGGTTGCTTTCTTTGCTTCCAACAACACTTAACAAGCACAAGAGCAAGAAACCTGTTTAAGATCACATCCATGTTTTAATTCGCTTCAAGTTCACCTAGGCCCTCACAGAACTGAAAGTGGTGGCGGGGATGGTGTCTAAGCCACATCTATTTACACCATCAACAGTATCGAATAAAAATCAATATAGGATAAATTAAAAAAAAATCAAAAGCAGCAGCAGCTGCCGTAGTCAAGGTGGGGTGGGGGGCACTTGTGATTCTGACAAAAAAAATAAAGGCTAAAGAAGGAGACAGCCTATTATAGAAGACCGAACAGCGCAAACAAAAACTAAAAACACTGTATTAAAAATACAAAAGTGATAAAAAATAGAGGGAAACGCTATAAATAAAACAGGCAGTAGGGGAAGGGCAGTCACTCCGAAATTCTATTTTTAGTGTCTCCAAAGAGGTATCCAGGTTGCTGGCTGAAGAACGACAATCAAAACTAACAAGAAAGCGCTGTATCCAAAGGCTAGGGTGTTGAAAGCGCCCCAGCGCACCCTGCCCATGCTCACATCCCAACTTCAGGGCAGTTAAGTAGTAACGTGTGTGTGTCCAGGAGGTGGAAAGGCAAAGCCTGGAAGGGGAACTGTCAAAGTGGACCAACTGCGGAGGGACGTGACCCCAGGGCCACCCACCGAACCGCTTTAGCCTCACCCACGCCAGGGTGGTGCGAGCCCCGGCCGGGGGGTCCCGGGGGTGCTGACCGCGGACCCCACGCGCGCTCGCAGGCCCCCGGGGAGGCGGCCGGCGGAAGCGCGGCTGTGGGTGTGCTGTTGTGTTGCTCCCTCATTGGCCAGGGTGGGTGAGGGACGGGAGGGACAGGAAGGAAGGGGAGAGCGCTAAGCCCCGGGGCCACTCGGGGAGGTCTGACCAAGCGCAGGGCTGGGGTCCGAAGGCCGCCGGGGCCACGTGTCCCCAGCTCCCGGCCGCACTCACAGCATGATCCGCGAGACGTGCAGCCGCACGGGGACGCTCCGGTCTTTGAAGGCGGTGGTGATGAAGCAGCCGAAGGTGAGCGCCGCCATCACGCTCAGCGAGAAGGCGAACAGGGAGTTGGCGCGCGACAGCACGGTGTTCATCGTGACCGGCCTTCACCGCGGGAGCCCCCGACGCCGCCGCCGCCGCCGACACCCGGTCCCCCAGGCTCTCTCCCGGTTCCCGCGGCCGACTGCACACCAGCCCCTCCCACCCGCGCGCGCGCGCACCGCCTTCCCCCGCCCCCGGTGCGCTCGTTCCGGGAGCGCGCGCCGCCGCCCCGCCCCCTTTCCGGTCCCGGAATGGCTGGAGCGCGCACGCTCTCCTCCCACCCTCGGACACACCCACCGCGCGCCCGTGCACGCGCTGGGAGGCGGGGCTCTCAGCCGGTCCGCCAATCAGCAGGCAGCACTGGGGTGGGGGTCTGGCCGCAGGAGACCCGCCTCCTCCAGGGCTCACCTTCTCTCTGGGTCCTTGGGTTGGCGGGGAGCAAACCCATTCCCCGGTTCGCCCTCAGCTCTGCTTTTGGGGACTGCGGCTCCTTAATTATACTTGTGGCATTCACTTTCAGAGCGCGTGCTCCAAGCTCCCCTCCATGAAAGCTGATGAATTACAGCATTTTTATAAAGGGAGGAAAAAAGTCATTCAGGCCCCTTAATAGCAGTAAGGAGCACCACTGTTGGTGCGTCTTTGCTGTCCGTCAACCATCCTTAAGTCTTAATTCCTGTTGCTTTGCTTTCAACACAGAATGGAAGTTCTGCTTACATTATGTGTGTTCGTAGCACATTTCCAAATATTTTCACTTAGCCAAACTAGGTAAAGAATATGTACACCATGAAAGGTGTCAATGAGAAACTGATACTGACTGATACTGGTTGAACTTCATTACCATTCAATTAATTTTTTTTTCTTTCTTCTTTTTTTTTATTTTTTTTTATTTTGGTTTTTCGAGACAGGGTTTCTCTGTGTAGTTTTGTGCCTTTCCTGGAACTCGCTTTGTAGACCAGGCTGGCCTCGAACTCACAGAGATTCGCCTACCTCGAGTGCTGGGATTAAAGGCATGCACCACCACCGGCGCAGGTAGGATTTTTAAGAATTGTCATAGCCGGGCGGTGGTGGCGCACGCCTTTAATCCCAGCACTCAGGAGGCAGAGCCAGGCGGATCTCTGTGAGTTCGAGGCTAGCCTGGTCTACCAAGTGAGTTCCAGGAAAGGCGCAAAGCTACACAGAGAAACCCTGTCTCGAAAAACCAAAAAAAAAAAAAAAAAAAGAATTGTCAGCCAGGCGGTGGTGGCACATGCCTTTAATCCCAGCACTCGGGAGGCCCATGCAGGCGGATCTCTCTGAGTTCAAGGTCAGCCTGGTCTACAAAGTGAGTTCCAAGACAGGCTCCAAAGCTACGCAGAGAGACCTTATCTCGAAAAAGAAAACATTAACAAAAATAAAATAAAATAAAAAAGAGTTGCCTAGCACATGGCAGGAACAGTTAAAGGCCTTGAATAGAGAATGCAACACGAATAAGTCCTGCCTCAAATAGAATAAAGCCAAGAAATGAAATGTGTAGTAATTTTAATCTGAACGGTCTTTAGTTGCGTTAAAACCTTGATTTTTTTTTTTTTTACTCTCCCAGGTAGCCACACTTTATTCAATAAAACAAGATTCTAATAAATACTTACTGTGCTCAAGTGACACAAATGTACATTGATCATTTTCTACCCCACTGAAAGTAAAGTTATCAAAAATCAAATCAGGTATAAATACTGAGAGATGCTACACAATGCTACAGACATAAAATAAAGAGGCTATATATGTGGTGAAGTGGAACAAAACTACATGCAAATTTTTTAAAGCCATCCTACACACTACTTTATATTATTGCTATAGAGTATAATATAGAGAAAGGATGCCTGTTGTGACAGATAATGAGGGCCAGGATAAATGCCACAAAACGTACTGAACAGGTACAGGTATATCGAAGACACACTCAGTGATCTGCTCCAACTAAACAAAGTGCATGTAAAATAACAGGCTAAAGTAAACATGGGAAGGTAATGGCCTATTGTAGAAAACCTGTCCACGAATACTGTTCAGCTGAATGAAATTAGAAAACAACATATTGAATAAGGTAATCTAGACCCTCGAAAGACAAACCTCCCGTGTTTTCTCTCACTGGAGGCTCCTAGCTCCATATTTTCAGATGTGAATAGTAACTTTCAGAACTTCCTTAAGAATCGTAACTTCTTAGAGTAACTACAGAAACCAAGAACGTAAAATAGGACCATTAAAAGGATGGGGGATTGGGAAGCAAGAGAGAGAAGACAGAAGACTAACAGGGTACAAGTAATCTGATCAGGGAAATGAGAAAGGGTGGCTCTTAGGAAGAGGGAGGGAGGTAAATACAGAAGAAAGTGGGAGGAGGGTAAAGCGGAATAGCGGGGTGCAGTGATCTGATAGGTTAAATGGAAAGGGGGCGCTTTTCAGGGAGGGGTAAGGAGGTATATTCAAGAAGAAGGGAGGTCGGGTGGTGGTGGTGCTGTTAGGATCCTGTACATGCGCAGCTTGGAGTCTTGCGTCTTACATCATCAGAGGGCACTGGCGACTACATACCCGCCTTAAAAAGCCCGCCGCGGATCCCCACCCCTCTCTCTCTGTGTTCTCTCCCTGCTCCCTGCTCTCTGCTCTCCTCCCGCCATATTTCTTTCTCACCAGGCCTGCCTGTCCCCCCTCCTATTCTCTCCTTCTTTCTAATAAAGCTCTTTGTAACTCTGGTAGCATGGCCGTGCCACCAGCACCAATTACCTATCAGGTGCATGCCTGTCATCCCAGCACTCGGGAGGCAGAGCCAGGTGGATCTCTGTGAGTTTGAGGCCAGCCTGGTCTACAGAGCAAGATCCAAGACAGGCACCAAAACTACACAGAGGAACCCTGTCTCAGGGGAAAAAAAGAAGAAGAGGAGGAAGAAAGGAGAAGGGTAAGATAACAAAAAAGGATGTCAGAAAAAGGGAGAAAACATACTATTAACTGTTTACCCAAAGAAAAACCTATAATGCATGTAATTCAGTGTATTAATATATATGTATAGATTTAATGAACTTTTCTCAGCTGACAATTCTTCCTTCAAGATCCAAAGACCACCTAACAAAAACCCTGCTACACGAGAAGGCCTCTTTTGAATTGTTGGCCAGGGTTTTCCATGAGACTCCCAACACATACAGCCTATTGCTGTTGCCAGTGGTTGGCCTCCAGAAGGTAAGTCCCTATTGTTGCTTGCACTTCAGAAAGAGGTCCCAGAGGCCCCTGGGCTGGAGCTGATCTGAGTGCCTCCTCCCTGAGGACTATCATGTTACCATGCTAGCTTCAAAGGTAGGAGGCAACCAGAGTCCTATCCAGTTATGACACCTATGAACCACATCAGTGACCAGCATGGCACAATAACCCGAAGGATATTGCCTTGGTGGAGCCATAAGCTTTCTAATTAGACTTAAGGCCCTCTCAACAGGATGAAAACTATGTCTGGTACTGGAAGCCTAGCTAACTACTCAGTACTAGTGAGTTATGAATATTGGAAAGGAATCTATACCCACTACTTTAGTAAACCAGCATAATCCTTAACAACAATCTATAAGTATTTAAACCCACAGGTAAGTTTAGTCTTCACTCCTCATCAAGGAAGCTTCTCTTTGCAACAGACGGAGACCACTCCAGAAAACCACCACCAAACAAAGTATAGAGTTTCCGAGCCCTGTCTCAGTGAGTACATCTACAAAGCACTTCGGCTCCTAAAACTCAGAGAACATTGAGGAAGAGGTGAAGGAAAGACTGTGAGAGCTATAGAGCCAGGGAGTTTGCTGTGAGATTATGTCTCTTAGTAATATCCGAAGCTACATAAAGTTATACCACATGACTGACTAAATATGAGCTGAACAAGGATGACGCCAGTGGACAGGACAAAGTAGAAAGGGAAAATCCCATGAGGCCTCAGGCCCACACAAGAACTGCAGGCGACGGAGGAATTCTGGGAGCAGGAGAAAGAGTCTTCCCCAGGGAAGAGCACACTAATTGGTTGCCCGGTACAATGGCCAACCCTGAAATTACACATACAAGTAGATTATACGAACTGAGAAGATTATATTTAGAAATATATGAATATACATGTGTATGTGTGCATGCTGTAACAATGAATGAAAAAGAAGCCGTGAGTTTGAAAGAGAGCAAGGAGGGGGTTATGGTAGGGTTTGGAAGGAGGAAATGGGCGGGATAAATGTTGTAATTATAATCTCAAAGCTTCAGAGAGTTATCTCAGATGCATGACAATCATTCTATGTGGGCATCCACTCATGTACAGAAATATAGCCAAATTAATTTGTGTGTATGTGTGTATTCCCTTTGGGCAGGTGTGGGGGCCCACAGAGACCCCAGCTTGTGGCATGTTTTCATTTCGAGTCAAGGTCAGAGAGTCTGGCCTTGTTTTCCCCTGCAAAGCTGCATAATAGAATGTTTTGGCCAAAGGTGTGGTTACCAGGTATCTTCTACCTCAGGTACTATTTACAGGACACTTTGCCATAAGGTGGGGTTACCAGATGTATTGAGCACTATGGAGGTGTTTATACTTGACTGTACTTTGTTCCTTGAACTGTGATATCCTTGAAAGGGGAAGGTCTTTTTGCCACACACCCCCCACTTTGGGTATATAAAGACTATGAATAATAAACTCAGGTGTCTGTGGTATTGACCCAGAACCCTCCCAAAACTATCCTGTGTCTGTCTTTTTCTTCATCAATGTCTACATTTTATAGCTATCATTTCCCAATTCCACACTCCCCGCTTGAGAACCATACAACAGGTTGAGTGGGACTTGAGAGATAGGTTTATTCTCTATTCTATTTGAGTAAATAAACAAACTTAACTTTTAGAAGATTTAAAAAAAAGCTGTCCATGAAGTCTGAGCTTTATATTAAAGAAATTATATATTGTGAGAAGCATCAGGCACTCTTTTGTGAAATATGCATAACAAGGGAACCATGAGGATGGTCCAGTGAGACAGAAAAAAAAAAAGGAAATGGATCAGAGGAACATTTCAGAAGCCATATCTGCATGATTTAGCCAGGGGAACTCCACAGAAGAGGGAGAGGAAAGATTGTAGAAGCCAGAGGGGCTGAGGACACCACAAGAACACAGCCACAGAATCAACTAAGCAGGGTGGGGGATCACAGAGACTGAAGCAGCAATCACAGAGCCTGTATGGGTCTGAGCTAGCTCCTCTGCATATATGTTATGGTTGTATAGCTGGGTGTTTTTATGGGACTCCTAACAGTGGAAGTGGGAGGGGGGTGTCTCTGGCTCTTTTGCCTGCTCGTAGTAGGACCCTTTTCCTTTTCCTTCTACTGGGTTGCCACAACCAGGCTTGATATGAGGGTTTGTGCTGTAGTTTTCCTGTGTCCTGGCCTGCCAGCAGTCGGGACAAATCTCTCCCACTCGCGTCCCCCAAGTAAACACACAGAGACTTATAAACTGTATGGTCATGGCAGGCTGCTTGCTATCTGTTCTTATATCTTAAAGTAACCCGTTTCTATAAATCTATACCTTGCCATGTAGCTTGTGGCTTACCGGTATCTTACATCATGCTTCTCCTTGTGGCAGCTGGCAGCCACAGAATTCCCAGAATTCTCTTCCCTCTTTGTCCCGCCTATACTTCCTGCCTGGCCACTGGCCAATCAGCATTTTATTTATCAATCAATCATCCACAGCATTGTGCCTAGTCATATTATATCTTGTTATGCTGTGTTCAGTTGATATCCCTGGAAGGCCTGCTCTTCATTGGAAGGGAAATAGAGAAGGAGTGGATCTGGGGTAAAGGGTAGGTGAGGAGAAATGGGAGGAGTGGGGGAACAGAAACTGCAGCAGTGATGTGATGTATGAGAGAAGAATAGAAAAAAGAAATACGAAATAAGGCTGGTTTTGAGATGGAAATGTATTTGGTGGAATATGTGATTGAATCTATTGAAGGCTGATATTTAGAACATATCCATTAATTCACATTTTGTTAGCAGGTTTGTAGAACATAAACAGAATAATCAAAGAATTAAAAGACAACATGAACAAATGATGAAAAATGATTTACATTATCTACCAATGTCTTAGTTTGGGTTTTTATTGCTGTGAAGAGACACCATGACCAAAGCAACTCTTACGAAGGAAAACATTTAATTGGGGCTGGCTTACAGTTCAGAGGTTTAGTCCATTATCTTCATGGGGGAAGCATGGTGGCATTTCAGACAGACATGTTACTAAAGAGGTAGCTGAGAGTTCTACATCTTGATCTGCAGACAGCAGAAGGAGGCTGTGTGCCACCCTGGGCATAACTTGAGCATACAAGAGACTTCAAAGCCTGCCTCTACAGTGATACATGTCCTCCAACAAGGCCAAACCTTCTCCAACAAGGCCACACCTCCTAATAGTGCCTTTCTCTATGGGCCAAACATTCAGGCACATGAGTCTATAGGGGCCATATCTATTCAAACCACCACAACCAACAATAAGAAAAAAGATGGACAAATGGGAAGGTAAAGACACAGAAGCAATCTGTGGTCTTTAGAGAAAATGTCAGAAGAGGAAGCCAGCCTAAGACTAAGCAGTATACACACTGGGTTTGATAACTATAGCTAGTCAAATTTCCTCAATTCACATCTTGCATAATTTAAACATTCAGTAGATTTGTGGCACAGTGAAAAATGGGTGTAATCAAAGTATGTTCAATGATATAAAATAAGAGAATGTTTATCTGACATTTGGGGACCCGAAAAGCTATTCTAAGGAAAGAGTAAATGTTGACTCTCAGATCTGTATATTACTGTCTGTCTTTTAAAGTTCTTTTTTATATGTTGGCCATTGTCCAGTCATCTTGTTGTATCCTTTCTTAATGTATTTTCACATGCTGACTAAGTTGCCTATTTGGTAGAAATCACAAAGGGAGAAATATTTGTTGGTGGCTGACACTACTGCCTAAAAACCCAAAAGATTTAATGGTTTCAATAATCGAAAGCAACCTTTTATATGATGCAGTATAATAATAACAGTTAAATTGCATTTTCATATTATTCCGCATTAAGCCCACAAGATGCTCCTATTTAGTGTTTTAAGAATAGTAAAGAAATGAATTTTAAATGATTTGAGACTGATATACACACATAAACAGGTAAATGCAAGTCTAGCTTAGCAAAATTAATGTCCTACAAATAGACTTGGATGTTATTAAGTGGGGCAAAATCGAACAACCATTTCCAGTTCCATTACCCTTGTTAAAGAACAAGGGATCGTACTGAAACATTGAAACATGATGATTTCATCATATTTCTTATTTATGTATCATTCAGGGTGATTATGCCAGGCATTTCTGCCACTATATAATAAGACATTGCTAAGGATTTGGATTTTAGAGAAGATAATCCATTGCAAAGGAATGAGAAAAAGAATGGGGAAATGCCCCATTGTTATTGTCTAAATTCAAACAGATCCTCTGCTACCAAAAATTCCAGTAGGCAACTCTACTTAGAAAACTTCTTTTGGCAAAGAAAATAAGAGGACCAAAGTCAGTCAAACTGCTTTTAAAATCATGTGAACAGAGAGATCGACTCCAGAAACAAAATCAAACATGAACTCTAGAGTCTGAGCTAGCAGAACTGCTCCTACACATGTCTAATGCAAAACTCCTTATCTGGCTGGTTTTTCTTGGACTATTTAAAGACCTAAAAAAAAAAAAACCAACAAGTAATTTAAAAGTAAAATAACATGCTATGATTGCATTGGTATGAAAACAAATCCAAACAGGATTACATGTATTTTTTCTTTTTATTCTTCAAAAACTAAAGAAATGAAAACATTTCTGGGCATCCAAAACTATTCTCCAGACTTAGCCTCTGTGCCTGCTGTGACTATAGGCTAAGTCAGCTCTGGTACAGGTTCTGTATGCTCTCTCTCACACCTAAAAGTCTGAGACTCAAGCTCAGGCTTAGTAAGTTCCCACTAGTTTAAATACTTGATCATTTATTTCTCAATGATCTTGGCCAATGTGCTGTGAATGCTGTGAATGTGTTGCTCTGATTGATTGATAAATAAAATGCTGATTGGCTAGTAGTATTCTGTAGGCAGGGTAAGGAGAGAGGAGAATTCTGGGAGGTGGAAGGCTGAGTCAGGAGATGCTGCCAGCTGCTGCCATGAGAAGAAAATGTAAAATACCAGTAAGCCACAAGCCATGTGGCAACTTATAGATTAATAGAAATGGGTTAATTTAAGATAGAAGAACTAGATAGCAAGAAGCCTGCCATGGCCATACAGTTTATAAGTAATATAAGTCTCTGCATGTTTACTTGGTCCAAGCTGCTACATGACTGGGGGGTGAGAGAGATTTGTCCTGGCAGGCCCAGGCAGGACTAGAGAAAACTCAAACTACACCAATGTAACAAAATAATGAAGTCTTGAAGGAACCCAATTATCAACATCTTTATCCTTGCACAGAAAGAAGAAAAAATGAAAATGGGAATCAAAATATCACTTTTGTTACCAATAGAACAATATTGGTCCCTGTGGTGCTTTTAATGAAAATGGCCCCCATAGGCTCATAGGGGGTGGCACTATTGGGAACTGTGGCATTTTTGGAATAGGTATGGCCATGTTGAAGGAAGTATGTCACTGGGGGTGGGCTTTGGAGTATCAGAAGTCCAAGCCAGGCCCAGTGGCATTCTGTTCGTGCTGCCTACCAATCTGAATATAGAACTCTCAGCTACCTCACCAGTACCATGTCTGCCATGTGCTGTCACACTTCCCACCATGATGACAATGAACTAAACCACTGACCTATAAGCCAGCTCCAATTAAATGTTTTTCTTTATAAGAGTTGCAGTGGTCATGGTGTCTCTTCACAGCAATAAAACCTTAAGACAGCCTTAACTTTTACTTGTAAGAATTGTAGAAGCTCTCCTGAAACAAAGTGAGACTGCTATCGTGAATCCCTCCTTCCTGATGAGAACTTGGCTTCTAAGAGGCAAAACAGAATAGAGAAGCTAAACTATGTCCATACTTTCCTCTGAGCTCCTAGCTATCACATAATTCACTTCATGCAAAGGGCGACAAGAAGGGGAATGGTTGCAGAGTACAAAATCTCAAAGTGACTTATCCTAGTAATAAAATGCCACTTCAAATTTACCCAAGGTCTTTAAATAGTCCAAGAAAAACCAGCCAGATAAGGAGTTTTGCATTAGACATGTGTAGGAGCAGTTCTGCTAGCTCAGACTCTAGAGTTCATGTTTGATTTTGTTTCTGGAGTCGATCTCTCTGTTCACATGATTTTAAAAGCAGTTTGACTGACTTCGGTTCTCTTATTTTCTTTGCCAAAAGAAGTTTTCTAAGTAGAGTTGCCTCTGGAATTTTTGGTAGCAGAAGGATCTGTTTGAATCTACACAATAACAGTGGGTCATTTCCCCATTATTTTCCCCCATTCCTTTGCAATGGATTATCTTCTCTAAAATCCAAATCCTTTATTGTTAAAATGATATTTTAACATTTTGATAGCATTTTAAGTATTTGAATGAAAGGATCCCCTAAAAACAAAAAAGGATGCATTTCCATCAAAATCATATTGCCACTCTGCTTGATGGTGTATAAAGGATTTAATGATGCTCATCAGCCCTTCACCATGGTTCAGTTGGTTTTAAATTGCTCTGTTCTAATTTAAGTTGTTGGATTCAACTAATGGTCACTGTGTTGTGTTCACAGGCTCGGGGCTGCTCTTCTTGAAGATAGAATGGCTCATGCGAGGAGCTCTGAGTCAACAGCCATTGGGCAACATCTTTCTGGAGAAAGATATAAGATCAACAAGAGTAATGTCTTGGGATATAGGCTATTGGTATGTATTTTCTTAGCTGCAGATACCAACAGATGCTACTATGACAGGAAGTAGAGCAGCATCTATTAGAAGCACATGTCTTTCTAGCTATAGATCTTTTAGATATTAGGAGACAGGACATACAGTTACTTTTACAATGCATGACAGCTGATAGCTGATACGACTACCACACACTACTAAGATTCTAAATTTAAAATCAAAATGACCTAAATTCTACATTTAAGGATGTAAACATGAACTAATCTTTGTTGTCAACTTGGCCACATCTCAAATCAATTAAAACCCAAGCTTCTGGCCATTCCTGTGAGGGAGTTTTGTAATTAGAGCTTTTGAATCAGGAAGGCCCACCCTAAATCTGGGTGGGACCTTCTGTGGCAGTCAAGAAAAATAAATATCATGAAAGAAGAAAATACTGCTTTTGCCTGCTTGCCCTCACTTTTCCTGAAAGTTCATCTATTTGTTACCACTTCCTCCCTTCACAGATATTAGATCCATTTTTTAATTCCAAGGAGACTGAAGACAAATGGCACTCCAGGAATTCTCCAGGACTCCAGTGGTTGGTTGGGACTGCTAAGACATCTAGTCTCTGGGACTGAACAACTCATGGTTCTCATCCTTTCCAGTGTGAGATAGCCATTTTTGGACTATCTGGACCACATCCTATAAGCCAATTTAATAAATCCCCCATTTAATATTTACATTCACTCCATTCATTCTGTTCCTTGAGATACTAATACAAAATACAAGTTGAGGCTGTATTCTCAAGCAAAAACTTTCAATTTGTATGACTTATCCAAAGAATCAAATATAAAGATACTCAAAGGATCAAGTGTCAAAATGGCCAACTCCACAGCCAGGTTGCTAGCTCAACTTCAGTTCATGAGTTTATTGGAGAGATTTTGTGAAGCTTCATTTGCTGCTACTTCATTAACTGATACGCAGAATTCCCATTTCTATCAGGTTGTGGAGCTCACACACAAGGCTACAACAGAATATTTGTTAAAATGTCAATCACAGCAACATCTGTCCAGCTCCTGAAGCTGAACTCTTGATACTCTAAATATATTACAGTTATCCAAGTAAAAAATGTATGTTGAGGTGGATTTGATGCCTCAAGTGCATTAGAATGTTTTCAATGAGATTTCAACTGTAATCAGTTCCTCAGAGTGTCTCTCACTGAGGCTGAGCAGAACAAGAAATTGGATAAATTATTTTTGCTGGAGGATTTTGATTGTTTGCTTTCCCTGTATAATTAATAACAGCAAACAAACTCAATTTTTGATTCTAACTCCTTTGTGCTAACACATTAATGAACTTATTTCCATTTTAAGTAATTATGAAATCCAAGAACAAATCAAAAATTCATAAAGACAAATGTCTATTTTAACTTATTACCAAGATGTGATCATCCAGGTTGAAGGAACAGAGGGTTGCCCTTTCTTGTCATACCTCATGCCTCTCAAAGCTAACTACCAACTCAAATAGGAAACAAAAGAATGCTTATGCTGCCTAAGTATGTGTTCCTAAACGGTCCACTTTTAACTTCATATGGAATTTACACAAGTGAAAGTATACACTATCATCTTCTATGTAGGCAATCAGTTCCAAAATACGATGTTTATGGAGGTCAGACATGCATAGCTGTGGTCTGTTTTCATAACCAGTTAAGTGCCTGTAGGACCTGTATTCCTGATGGTTTGGCTGAGCTGAAATAGTTCAGCCTCAGTGCTGAACCATAACAGACATAATTTCTCCATTCAGTGATTAGAACTTAGTTCCATGCTCAAATTTATGGCCAGTGGTCCCCTTGATGAATCTCTTATTTTATTGTTCTTGGGTAGTGGCCAGTCTCCTAACTGCTTGGCTTCATACTTGGAAAACTGTCCTGTTTGGGGCCATAAACTGTGCTAACAAATCACAGTTGCTAAACTGACTGTCTGTGTGGCTCTTTTAGATAACTATGATAAGGGGCCATTTTTCATTAAACCAGTAAAATAAGGCTAGATTGATCTGCTCACTGAGTCTTCCAGCACCCCGTGTGTAGACAATGCTGCTTAGATTTGTAACTACATCAAACATGGCAGCATGTCCGCTGTCACAGAATATGTACATTCAAGGATGTTTTTGCCTTTTGTTGTTGTTGTTGTTGTTGTTGTTGTTGTCGTCATTAAGGTGACCACATACTTAATTTCAAAACTAGAAATAGTTTAACAGTAAAATGTTATAATAAAACAAAACTTAATAATATTTTGTTAATTAGATGGTGTTATATGTGCAGACTTGTGGAATAAGTTTACCCAAAGACTTTTAAAGTGAATACATCTATAGAACACTAAAGTCAGAAAAAATAAATAGGCAAATAAATGAAAGTAAATTAAAATAAAAACCGTATTGTCTGAATGTTGAAACACAACATAAGGGAGCTTGAGAGATGGCTCAGTAGTTAAAAACATTACCTGTTCTTGCAGAAGGCCCAGATTTGGTTCAAAACACCCACAACTAGGCAGCTCTGACCACTTTTAACTCCAGTTTCATGGGATCCAATGCCCTCTTCTGGCCTTGGTGGGTAGCTGCATGCACTCAGGTACACATACATACAAATAAAATTAAAAATCAATAAAACACAATGTATAATAATTTGTTGATGCCGGGCAGTGGTGGTGCATGCCTTTAATCCCAGCACTCGGGAGGCAGAGCCAGGCGGATCTCTGTGAGTTTGAGGCCAGCCTGGGTTACCAAGTGAGTTCCAGGAAAGGCACAAAGCTTCACAGAGAAACCCTGTCTCAATAATAATAATAATAATAATAATAGTAATAATAATAATAATTGTTGATATGTATTCAGATACTCTAATGAGCATTTGGACTAGATGTTTTTAAAAATCTGTGCATTTTACAGTTGCTTGTCCAAATAATATAATAGTCTTTCATTTAAAGATTGTCCCAGAGTTCTCTATGTAACTTCATTTCATGATTCACATTTTTTTCTTTCTTTTTTAAAAATCTTTATTTATGTGCATTGGTGTTTTGCTTGAATGTATGTCTGTTTGAGGGTGTCAGGTACCCTGGAACTGGAGTTAGAGACAGCTGTGAACTGCTATGTGGGTGCTGGGAATTGAACCCAGATCCTCTAGAAGAGCAGCCAATGCTCTTAACTGCTGAGCCACCTCTCCAGCCCCTTCATGATTAATTTGCTTGGCAAATTAAAGTTATTTTTCTTTACAGACATGACTTTTTTTTTTCCTTGGTTTTAGTTGTTTACAGTTCCCATGCCTTTATGTAATAGCCTTCAATCATTTCCAATCCCCGTTTTCCTCCTTCCCCTTTCCACTCCTCTCTCAATGGCAGCCTTCTTCTCGACAAGGCCCTTTCTATTCTCATGTTTTTTTGGGGGGTGTGGCTTGATGTGTTTAAGTCTAGTTATTTGGCCAAGCATGCCTGGGGAGTTATCCAGTGGAGTTACACCAAGGCTATACCACTAAAGAAACTGAGATTCCCTCCAACAATAATTAACTGCCTATAGCCCCTCTGATAGGAGTGGGCCTCACGCTGTCCACCCCACCCCCCAATCTGTGATATAATATCGATTGGCCCAACCTTGTGCAAGTTCTGTGCAGATAACAAAAGTCACAGTGTGTTCATGAGTGTAATGGCCTTGCTATGTCCAGAAGGGGGAGATGTACAACACAGGAATTTTTTATTTTTGATGCTTCAGAATATGAAATTGAGTTTTTTTTTTTTTTTTTTTTTCAATGCCAAGAGTAAAGCTGCATGTCAGGTGCATGACCCTTCTCACTGCTGGCAGACTAACCACATCAGACCTTTGATGCACTAGTGTGGTCTGTTGATAGTCCTTTGCCACAATTAACAGTTTTCTTCCTATGATTTTATGTTTTCAATCTACCCTTACTGCTATAATAGAATACTGTTTTCCAGGTAAGTCATTAAAATGAACAAAAAATGTATTTTTTATAGTTCTGCAAAGCCCAAGGTCAAGAGGCTATTAAATGGGTGCTCATCCCTGGTGTTTTCCCAACGGACTCTGTTCTTCACAGGACAGACAGGGGAGCAGAAAAGACAAAAGAGTTCATTCCCCAAACTTCTTAATCAAGAATTAAGTCAACCCATGAGGATAGAGCCCCACTGATCTAAATATCTCTTGAAAGCCTCATCTCCCAATGCCATTTCATTGGTAATTAAATTTCAAAATTAGTTTTGGCAGAGACACTAAGACTATAGCCCAATCCAGTCCTCTTGAAACTAATGTGTCATATATTAATCTTCCTGCCCTGTTTTTGTTTGACAGGGCTATACATTTTAGTCTCAAAAGCTACTTGACAGTCAGTAAGCAGTAAAGATATTTGATAGATGATGCATGTTCACTACTCCTAAGAAAACTTGCATTGTTGAGCTTTGGAACAACCTACTTAAAACTAAACTAGAGAAAAAGGCTTAACCTCCCTTTCCCTCTGTACTATGTGGGATAGGCAGATTGGTCGCTGAATGGGCTGTACCCAGAAAAGCACCCTTTTCTCTGTTTCCTAGGCAACAATCACAGTGGAGGGATGAAGTGTTTCATGTGCATAATTTGAAAGTTTAAGATTCTACCTTGACTATTTTCTGTTCATGAAATAGCTTTCTTTTCCTGATAGCAATCACGGCCAGCCTTGTCAACACACAGTCCTCGTGGAAGCCCCGCTAAAAGGAGTTCTTAAGGATTCACACTTTAGTCAATTTAGTTTTCTAATGACTAATGAATTAAGTTTTGGCCCAATAGGGTTCTAGATCAAGAGGGTGATGATGGTGGTGATGAGGATGATGATGATGAGGATGGCAGCACTCTGGTTGTGGAGAGTGCTTGCCAAATCTCATCATAATGACCCATTTGGTGTAGTGGGTAGCTGTTCCAGCTTTGACCTGGAAGTACTACCCCCAAATTGAGGCTTCGGTAACTGTCATGCCTCTAAGGCCAGACTGAGACAGGAGCCCTTAAGACCCAAGATCCGGATGTGCAGGTGCTCTTGGTTCCTAGATCCTGGATGCTGGAGGTAGATAGAGCAGAGTTCTCCAGAGAACACCACTGGAATACACTACACCATTCCAGGACCCTGTAACCTATCCCTTTACTTGTAACTTACCTCACAAGATAAACTTCCCTTTTAACTACGTGGGGTTGCCTTAATACTACCACCAATAATTTGCTCCAAATTTAGAGCTATAAGTGGTCTTTCTGTTTTATAAAGATTACTTTTCTATTGCATCTAATCTTTTGTGGACAGAAGGTCTGAGTATAACTAGAGGATTATTGGGAAGAAGTTATGGTTGTAGTTCTTATATTAGACCAGAAGAATTTTGTGGTAGTAGAATGGAGCATCACAATAGGACCAGGAAGGGGGACACTCTTGATTCTATAAGGTATAGGAAGAGAGAAACAAGACCTAAGGGATCTTTACACTTTTCTTTTTTATGTAGTTTTGTTGCGTTTTGTTTTTTTGGTGGTTTTTGTTTGTTGTGTGAGAAAGGGTCTCACTATGTATGTCAAGCTAGACTTGGACTTGTGAGTTTCCTGCCTCAGGTTCTCCAGAACTAGGGTCATGGGTTTGCACCACTGTGCTTTCCTTGATCAGTGTTGTTGACTTTGTAACAATAAAGAGTACCTAGTTCAGTGCATAGATCCCAACTGGAAAGTTGAGGTTTATTCATCTCAACATATATATTCTTATATTATCAACAGTTATGTAAAGACAGGCATTGTTTTTCCTTCCTGGAAAGTTACATCATTTTCCCAGTGAGCCCTCTCACCCCAATGCAATCCCTAGCATGTTCTTTCAAATTCTACAACTATCTAAGTTCATAGGCCTAGATTCCCTGGTTCGAGGCACTTCTGACTCTCTGAAAGTGATCATATCTGATCAGGAAAATCCACCAATATGCTCTCATGAAACCTTAGAAAAACTAGCTCCATTAAACATACTTCAGCTATCCACTGTCCTGAGCTACCACACAAAAGTTGAGTAAATATAAAACAAAAGAGACTTGCAGGTCAAAAATAAAGAAAAGCAGCTATTTAAATAACTGTGAAATCTCAATCAATTCTTGAATAGCACTCATTCACCTTTTTAGAGAGTGATCTTTCATCTTCTCCCATAGACATCATCAAGTCCACACAACAAATATGTAAGGACTCAGTGCCTTTGTCTTGCCAATACCCTCCATGTTCTTTTGATATCACCTTCTATTGACATTTACAAAAATAATCTGATGTTGGTATCATGAACCTCACTGTAATGCATATTTATTTATCTTTGCAAAATAGTTTTAAAAGCCCATTGCAACTTTTGATGCTAATACAGACTAAGGCCAGATGGGGGAGCTCTCCAAAGGATCTTCCAATTGGAATTTGACCAAGCCAAGCCAGGAGGCAGTTTCCATGAGAAAGTGAAGCCAAAACGTAACTGGAAGAAAAACTGGGGCTGGAGAATTATTTAATCACCAAATGAAGAAGACAAGGATAAGATATAAATACCAAGAGAGAACTGATGACATCAGCCAGATGAAGGCTTCTCTAGGCTTTTTGTCGATTTTACAGACTACACATTTAAGAAAAGGGCAAACTTGAGATTGAGAGATTGAGAGAAAGATTGAGAGAAAATTGATTGTTTGAAAATCTGGATATTTTATTTGTTCCAGGTTTGGATTCAGCAACTGATGCTGAGTTTAGCATCATAAGGATGCAGATCTGATTTGTGTGCTCACTGATTTGTCCACCTTACCCAGGAATGTTTGACTCCCAGGAAGTTCTCAAAGCAGAGCAGTGGGTCATTCCGGTTGGGTAAAGTGGCAGTGAGTTAGAGTTTTATTTATAAATAAACACCATCAGACTTGCTTATTACTTTTAAAAGCAATAAAATCAGGTGTGTTGCTTTTAAATGATATCAAACAAAATATTGGACAAATTTTCCAAGATCCTCACAAATCCAGGAGATAACCATTATCCCTTTTCGTAGGTGAGAAATCAGGATCAGAGATATTAAAAATTTTGTCCAAGTCCGCTTAGCTTATAAGTGGAGTAAATGGAACCTTTTATTTGCTCTTTTTAAAAATTGAGATTTTCTTTTATTTGTTGGTGTACTTATGAATTTATTGTGTGTACATGGCCATACGTATGCACATACATGTGGGGGAGTGAGTGTGTGTGTGTGTGTGTGTGTGTGTGTGTGTGTGTGTGTGTGTGTGACTATGGAGCCCAAGGTAAATATCAAGTGTCTTCCTTGATTGCATTCCACTTTATTTTTTGACATGGGTATCTTGATGACCGAGGAGGTCACTGACACAGCTGGATAGGCTGGCAGACCCAGGAATCCTCCTGCTCCATCTGCCAGATTCAAACGTAGGTCCTCATGCTTGTATGTCAAGCATTTTACTGACTGAACCATCTACCCTGCTTGTCCTGGGATATTTCTTTCTTTCTTTCTTTCTTTCTTTCTTTCTTTCTTTCTTTCTTCCTTCCTTTCTTTCTTTCTTTTCTTTTTAAGATTTATTTATTTATTATGTGCACAGAAGAGGGTGCCAGATCTCATTACAGATGGTTGTGAGCCACCATGTGGGTGCTGGGAATTGAACTCAGGACCTCTGGAAGAATAGTCGGTGCTCTTAACCTCTGAGCCATCTCTCCAGCCCCATCCTGGGATATTTCTAATTGTAACCAGGTAGGTACTTATCAAAGTATATGCCACGGCTTTAAATTAACCCTACAGATTCCATTTTCTTCATTTACCTTTTGCTTTGGTTAATTCATTGGTTGGATTATGGTTATAATGTTTAACAAAATGCATGTTGCTGCCACCAATCTTATTTTCATCAACATTATCACACCGTCAGGTAAGGCTTTGCAGAGGCATAACTTTGCAGAGCCATGACTTAATTTCTTCAGTCAAGATGTATGATGTCAACAGTAGAACAGCATCTCGAAACCCCTAGTATTGTCTGTATTTCCAGTATGTTCAAATTGTTGCTTGCCTTTGTCTCGGAGCCTAGGAAAACTAAAATAAATAGAAAATATTTATGACGATAACATTTCCTTGAAGCTATAGGTAGGTAGCCTTCATTATCACCAAGTAAACAGTGTGTGGTGGTTTGAATGAGGATAGCCCCAAAGTCTCTTATAATTGCATGTCTGGTGGCCAGTTGGTGAACTGTTTGAGAAGGATTAGGAGGTGTGGCCTTATTGGAGAAGAAATGGACTTGTTAGAGGAGGTGTGTCACTGGGGATGGGCTTTGAGGTTTCAATAGCCCACATCAGGCTCAATTTCTACTTCTCTCTTTCTCTCTCTTCCTCTTTATCCCCCTCTCTCTCTCTTTGCCTGCTGCCTATGGATCAGGATATAATGCTCTCAGCATGAATCTTAGAGGGTCTTATTAATAAAAACAAACCTGAGGCCAGTTATTGGGGTGAATGCTGGAAGATCAGAGAAGCAGAACAAGCCACAGCTACCTCGCCTCACCAGTTCCTCAGCTGATCCTGTTTCCTCAGACTGGAATCCTCTGAGTCCTCATCCAGAATGAATCTCAACTGAACTGCTGCTCAAAAGCCTGAAAGCTTAACCAGCCAAATGCTTCTAGTTCCTGGTCTTCACGCCTTATATACCTTTCTGCTATCTGCCATCACTCCCTGGGATTAAAGGCTCACTTCTTGGGATTAAAGGCGTGTGTCACCATGCCTGGCTGTTTCCAATGTGGCCTTAAACTCACAGAGATCCAGAGGGATTTCTGCCTCTGGAATGCTAGGATTAAAGGCGTGTGCTACCACTGCCTAACCTCTATGTTTAATATTGTGGCTGTCCTGTTCTCTGACCCCACATAAGTTTATTAGTGTGTACAATATTTTGGGGAACACAATACCACCACACTCAGCTACTGCTCCAGTGCCACACCTGTCTGCTTCCCACCTGATAATAATGAACTAAATTCTCTGCAACTACAAGCAAGCTCCCAATTAAATAAATGTATTCTTTTGTAAGAGTTTCCATGGTTACAGTGTATCTTTACAGCAATAAAATGGTGACTAAGACATAGTGTATCATTTATTTTATATATAACATTGCTTATGAGTTCTATAAGAAATAGATACACATTCCAATACTACACGTAGGGAACTGTAGGACTTGAACTTCAGTTTTGACCTCCCCGGGTAAGGTGTCTAATTTTACAGAATAACCAGATACTCACTGTCCTTTCCACCTTATTAAACTTGATAAAGGATGAGGCCAGCTCATTTTCCATGCAATAATCATGTGGAAGAACTAACTTTTGCTTCTTTTTACCTAGGTGCAATGGGTTAAAGGAGAGACAAATTAATCAGATATTTTGTACACCCCCACATGGCTGACATCCTTATACCAGGCTTATTTTACTTACTAGCCATATATTAGCTGTTAATAGTTCTATTTACAGTTATTCATAAAGATTTATTTTTATTTGAGTGTGTGCATGTGTGTGTGTGTGTTTGTGTGTATCTCTGTGTGAGTGTAAGTATGTGTTGGGTGCCACAGAGGCCAGAAGACAGTGTCTGATACCCTGGAGTTGGGCTTACAGGCAGTCATTAGTCACCCAGTGTGCATGCTGGGAACTGAACTTCGGTCTGCTGCAAAAGCAGCAAGTTCACCTAACTACTGTGCTATCTCTTCAGTTGTGTTAATATTTACAATGTACCTGTGTTCTTCTTCCTGTTTTCAGATCAGGGATTAGCAGAGACCAGTTAGAGGATGATGGTGATGGGGCATTGGAAGGTGACCACTGGAGGGTGACCACTGTAGGGTGACCACTGTAGGGTGACCACTGGAAGGTGATCACTGGAAGGTGACCACTGGAAGGTGACCACTGGAGGGTGACCACTGGAAGGTGACCACTGGAGGGTGACCACTGGAGGGTGACCACTGGAAGGTGACCACTGAGCTCCTACTGACTTGGTTTTGCTCATTTTCTGTAACACTGCAATAAGGAGTGAGAATATAAAGAATACAAAGCTGACACTAAATCGCTGTGGAAAGGTGACATACATGGCAGCTGTTCTTACTAAGATCCGTAACTCTAATGAGAATGTGTTCAAGCTATGGTTTTTCTCCCTGAAATTCATAATTGATGCTAAAAATAAACTTAAAAGCACTCCAGGCAGTATTTCTGTTGCCAAGGAAACTCCAACAGAATGCTAACCAGACTCATCCAAATATCCCAACTTTAATAGTCGATTGATCACTTTCTTTTTTAACTATTTTATTTCAGAATAAATAATAATTATTAATTTAATGTAACCATCTAAGAATTCTGATCAAATTTCCAGGCTGAACATACCTGTAGGATGATGTACCCATTTCATGTCTCACATAGTCCCATTCTTTGAGCTTCAACACACAGTGCATGGAGAGGTTCCCCTATTTTTAACCTCTTAAATACGTGATTAGCTGAAGTGTGATAATTAGAACAGATTCTTAATCAAAGGAGAGATGAGTGGAGCTCATTGGTTCAGCCCACTGAGGTACACAAGTGTGGTGATATATTGTGTCCTCCAAAATATTGTGCACCCTAATAAAGCTTATCTGAGGATCAGAGGAAAAAGCCAGCCACTATATTAAACATAGAAGTCAGGCAATGCTAGCACATGCCTTTAATCCTAGCATTCAGGAGGCAGAGATCTATCCAGATCTCTGTGAGTTCAAGGCCACACTGGGGAACAGAGCCAGGCATTGTGACACATACCTTTAATCCCAGCACTAAACAAAGAGGTCTGGAGGTTTGTACAGATAGAGGGGAAGGGATGTAGCTGGTTGAGAGAGGAAGTGAGATTGCAGAACAGAAAGGCATGTAGGCGTGGGTGTACAGGAAGTAAGTCTCTCTAGAGGCTGAAGAGTTGGTAAGGTGAGGTTGGCTGTGGCTTGTCCTATTCATCTGATCTCTCAGGTTTTAACCCCAATATCTGGCTCCGGATTTTTTTTTTTAATTAATACGACCGTTTAGCAATTCATGTTACACACAAGTATTTTGCCAAAGGCTATTTTTAGTGCACACATGGCACACATACATGCTGTGAGCACAAGGTGTGGTAAGCAGAGGATCATGGGTAAACTAGACAATGGGAGTGTCTCAGTGCTGACTTTGGAACAATAGCCTCAGAAGCACAGCCGTGGAAATGGAATCCTAGTGCCCCCGCTTCTAGATATAGAGCTTGCAAATTACTTGCCTTTTTCTTTAAGATGCTTCTTACCGTCGTCATAATGTCTCCATAAAGACTCCAGAAAATATATCAGGACATTTTCTTTACAAGTTGGAAAACCCTGAATTCAAAACTGATTTAATTAACAACAAGTAGGACTTTAATATTTTATGTTACTATTAAATTCATGTCAGTATTGGATAGATCTGTTTCAGTTAAGCCTATATCCAAATTCTCCAATGAAGATAATCTGATGCTTCCTGTCTAAGTATGGACTGAGTTCCTTGTTTTATTGGCAGGACCATGCACAAACCATTCTTTACTCTTGAAGAGCTCCTAGCAACTTTGCTTATCCTGCAGAGTGAAAGAAAACATTTAACTCATCAGAAATAGTCTCAAAAACATCTTTTATTGGCCTTATTTGGTCAATTGTTCTTCTCTTGAGCAAGAAAATTAAGTGAATGGATCCAAGTTGGGTGAGACATTATCCTTTAGAGACATTCTGGGCTTGTAAACCAAACAAGAAATTGAAACGTAAAACCAATTCCATTGTAATATATAAAAATATTTAGAAAAGTATTTAGCATAGGGTATTTGCTAAATATATTCATAATAAAAATATCATCTATTTTAAACTTTTAAATATGCATAGCTCTAGATTTCAGTCATGTTTTCTAGAACTGCACAGAGAAGATGAGAGCATGTTGGACAGAAGATAAATTCTAGTTAGATCTAATTGAATTTTTGAGTTAATATAACTCAAAGTTTAGATAGAATCTATTCTGTGTTTCAAAGAAAGCCAATGACTTTACCCTGGGGGCCTGGATGCAACCTAAATTAATAATAATCTTGTGATAAAATATTTGTGTGGATTATCATAACAATAATAGATTATTGCTTTGCTCTATTATGCTGGTAATTGATCTAGAAACTCAACACATTTATTCCTAAGTTCTACAGTCAAACCAAATAGAATAGTTCTCACCCAAAATCTCCCCACCAAAAATTTTAATAATTATTGTGTAAATTTTAATCATAATTAGAATATATCTTTCACCAATAATTAGTGGAAAGGAAGATGTGGAGGATCTCTGAGGTGTTGGGGGAGGAGAACCTGTAACCAGAATATATTCATAAGGAAGAATTAAGTAAATTCAAAAAAGAATAAGTAATAGAAACCTAACATGTTGGCATCCATGGCTCTTCTTTGCATATGTTTATCACTTATGACAGAGACATTGCATCATAATGTCTGTGACTTTTTAAGAATTGTGACTGCGCCAGGCGGTGGTGGCACATGCCTTTAATCCCAGCACTTGAGAGGCAGAGCCAGGTGGATCTTTGTGAGTTCGAGGCCAGCCTGGTCTATAGAGTGAGATCCAGGACAGGCGCAAAGCTACACAGAGAAAACCCTGTCTTGAAAAACCAAAAAAAAAAAAAAAAAAAAAAAAAAAAAAATTAAGGGGGTTGGGGATTTAGCTCAGTGGTAGAGTGCTTGCCTAGCAAGCACAGGGCCCTGGGTTTCGGTCCTCAGCTCTGGAAAATTAAAAAAACAAAAAACAAAAAACAAAAAAACAAACCAATAACAAGAATTGTGACCATGTGCCTTGGTTTGCTTCTATAAAGTGTCTTTCCTGTGAGAGCAGCTTTGGGGTAAGGATAAACTGAATTTACTACATGGAGATAAGGCAAAATTCATTTATTATTTCCTTTAAGAAGTTCATTTATAGACATTTCTATATTTATTTCAAACTTTCCTCCATTCTAAATATCTAAGTCTTCATCATATTTTTTTCCATGAAGTTACACAAAGCTAAAAGATAAAGTTTGCATTCCAATGGTGTTTTAAGTCTTAACAGTGATGTACAGTGTCTCCAGTAAGAATTTGTGTGGTTCCTTTCCTTTTCCTTTTCAGCCGTGATGAGCCTTCAGAGTTATGGGTAAACAACAGAGTTTACACTCACCGTATATGAGTTATCCTCAGCTCTCCTGTTCTAGAACTGAAAAGATTCCTGAAATTAGAGGAGCTGGGCATTAACAGCTCCTCATGGTTTGAAATACGTTCTTGTTATTTTTCTTTATTTCAGATGTCCATATTATAAATTCATTAAGAGCCTGTATATTTCTACCAGAGAACAAAAGAATCATAGTTTACTTAAAAACTAGTGAATGCATACAGAGAAGCTCATTACCATCTTAAGCAAAATAAGCCTGATTCAGAAGGACAAATACTGCATGTTTTCTCTCCCTTATAGAATCTCTGTCTTATTTATGATAAGGTGGAAGGAAGAAGAAAGAGAAGGGTATGGAGACATAAACATAGTGAAATATAAAATATACTGAAAAGCTCCAATTATATATGTCAAATTATTTATTTTCCAATTTTTGAGAATTTCACACAAGAGTAACTGTCTTTACATCATTTCTGCCTCATCCTTTCCCCTTCAACACCTCCTGTGCCTCCACTTACTCTAAAATTCATGATTTCTGTAATTTTTGTTGTTGCATATGTGTATGTGTGCATGTACTGGTATAAATATAATCTTCTGGGTCCCTTTAGTGTTGCTCTTCCTATGTGTATGTGTTTAGAGCTGATCATTTAGGATTGCATAACATCAAGGGAGTCATCCCTGGAGAAGACTGCTTGCCCCTCTCTAGAAGCCATTAATTACCTGTATGTCTTCATCTGAGGGGTGGGGCCTTATGCAATTTCACCATCCACAGAGGAATGTCAACTGGTGTTATTATGCAGGTCTTGTTTAGGTGGTCATATTATTAAGATTTCATGAGTGCTGCTCTCTGTCATGTATAGAAGACACTTACAGCAGGCATCCTGGTCCTTTGGCTCTTAGAGTCGTTCTGCCCCCTCTCCCTCCCCTTTGATGTTTCCTGAGCCTTAGGTGGAGGGATTGTGTTGTAGATAAACCCTTTAAAGTTGGGCATCCCACCATCACTGATTCTCTAGCTTTTGACCAGTTTAGGATTTATGTGATGGTTTCTGTCTGCAACAACAACAACAACAACAACAACAACAAAAAGCTCTTTTGATGAAAGATGGAAGCTGCACTCATCTGTGGCTAAAAGGATGAGTATTTGGAATTCAGTAAGTAATTATACTGATTTGGGAAGGTGGCAGCAGTAAATTCTCCTCTAGGATCCGTGACCTCACCAGCCACAGCGAGATGGCTAGGATAACAGACAATATGAGGCATGAATTCTCTCTTGTTGAGTAGGCCTTCATTCCAATTAGACTGCTTCTCCTCACTCCTAAGACGGGTAAGTGCCGCTATTGTACCCTTGTAAGTATCTTGTCATGCTGGTCAGCATTGAGGTTCATAGGCTTTGCAGCCGGGTAGGATTATTGACTGCTTTTCTCCACTGGAAGCTTGTATAGCACCTTTGAATGCTATAGGAGCTAGTCCTTGGGAAGGAGGCTTCCAGGTTACTTCCAATTCAAATCTTTCAAGTTCTGTGTCCAAAGTGCATGATGTCTTCAACAATTGGCTCTTACCTTTAAAGTTCTTGGAGGCAATCCAGGGTAATGGAAATATTCTATACTGTTTTAGGGATCGCTTGGACTGCTTTGAGGTTTCTCATGCCTGATACTAGAATTTTTGATAGTCTGTGACCCTTGTGGGGGGCCACATGCATTATAAACAAAATTGATTAATTTCTCTTAAGCTATACATATGTAGATGTATATATTATATATGTGAATATTTTGTAGTAAACAAAGTAATATGATTCCCTATGGCTTTTTCAAACATCCTTATTGTACTTTATCCATTCTCCTTCCCTCTCCCTCTGTATTTCCATCCTTTCTTCTCCCCAGATAGAGTCCCCCTCCAATTTTTTCTATTTTCCACTCAATAGTGCCTGTACCCTACCATCCCCTTCTGTAGACTTAACTGCATGGGAGAAGGCGAGGTGGAAATGATATAAAACAGTATTCATGTATTAAATTATCAAAAAATGTATTAAAAGAAGAAAAAGCAAAAATTGTATTTGAACCAGAAAAAAAAAAAATTCTAAAGCCAAGAAAATGGATGCACAAATACAGATCATTTAAGATGGTGTTTTGGGGAGTCTTTTATGTGGAAATGAGCATCTAATTTGTATTTCTGAGTTCATTTATCATGTTATTTTATTAGGCCTTCAAATTAAGAAACTAGTAGGTGACAAATTTTATTATGGGTGAGTGTTACCTTCATAAAACAAAAAGTGAGAATGAAGGAATTTATGAAAAAATTAAATTTGACATCTGGAAATAAAATCCTAAATATTGTGTGGTAGTGTTTTTCTACTCGTAAAGCAGAAGGGATTTAAGCTTGCTGAGCTGATGACGACAGCCTTAGTGAATGGAAGTGTTTCTTAGCCCCAAAGAATCTAGGCTGCCGAGTAGGCTGTGCAGGGAATTATTTATAATATCATTTACTGGTAAGAGAAAGGGGCGAAACCTTAGACAAGCATTTAGATGTGACTAAGGCAGGTTTATTTCTGATTCCAGAGCACTGGAGTGGAAGTCACGCCATGACTCAGAGCATTGTGATGGGCCAGCTGTCCACAGGCTCCTCTCCAGTGTGTGCTCAGACATCACCACGCCAAACAGAAGACTCACCAGAACGTAATTCCGATGAGTTCACTCGCTTGACACAGTTTCCACATCAGTGGTAGACAGGACCATGTAGTCACTTTATCTTCAGCATTTCAACAGTAGTTTGTACTGTGTCCCAAATGGCATGAGCCATGGTGCCCAGGTCCGTGTGTAATAGTTCTGCCTGTGCTGCTGTGGGAAAGGATGCCAAGGACCACCGTCAAAGAGCTGGGGATTTCTTTCTAAGGCATCAATCTATTTTATGCTTCAGGGAGCAGTTGATTCGCTGGAACAGAAACAGCTTCCTTCAGTTGGCACATGTACTGCACCGCCGTGGCTCCATTGTCTTGGGAATATTTGGTGAAAGTCAGACTATTTTAATAGGATAGACAGAAGAAAAATGACAAGTCACACTTATCAGTATGCCACATCACAGATAAAATCCTTTCTTCAGCCAAGGCCACTGTTGATTATTTATGTCTTGTGACTTTTAAACTTAGCAGAATTAAGAAATAATCCAAAATGAGCAGACCCTAAATCTGATAGTATAAACATATATCACAATATTTTGTATTAGTACATTTTCTTTCACTTAAATGCTCAGATATTAACAAGGAAAAGTATTACTTCAAAAGAAAATAAAAGGAAATAGAATTTGTGAAAACAAAGTCACTGAACATCATTTTTCTAAATAATTGACTCTATTTCTCTTTTAAACTATTGTTTATATGTGGGTATACATAAGACTACCCATATATGCATAAGATACCCATATATCATATTTCATTCCTGAACGAATCATCGTTATCCAAGAGTATAGGTCTAGAAAGTACATTTTAGGTTGATCGTAACTAGACCTATAATTAGGTTTAGTTTGTTTGGTTTTGCAGTCTTTTGTGTAACCATTGTATTTGTTTAGTAATTCTTTGGTGTGTTATATCCCCCGTGCCTAGGAAGCGCTCTCATTTCCTGTCAGAATTAGGCTTCCTGCATATGCTGCCATGAAGCCTTGTCTTCTATTTATCTGATTTCTGCATTTCTCCTCTAAACCTATGCTGCACTAGTGACAGGCACTGTTAGTTCTTCTTGGTTTCCTCCGAATACAGAAAATAGGGGATAGGTGTTTTGAAGTGTCACACTGGCAGTTTAAGTCTACTAATAGGTGACGGGACAGCCTAATTTATATAAAAAATAAACTATTGTATAACAATAGAATCAATGTAAACAGTTACTCCAATGGCTCCACATTCAGGTTCCATCCACGGACTATTTGATGATTTAGTTCATGGCCAACAAATATAAACCTTGGAGTTAGAACAATTAACTTCTCTTCAGTATTATGTATATTATTACGTGAACCATGTGTATAGAACACACAAAAGCTTCCAATTTTCTTTCTTCTTTCTTTCTTTCTTTCTTTCTTTCTTTCTTTCTTTCTTTCTTACTTACTTATTTATTTATTTAGTGCGTGTGCGTGTGCGTGTGCGTGTGTGTGTGTGTGGGGGGGGCGGTCAGAGAACAAATGGAAGTTGGTACCCTCCTTCCACCGTGTAGGTCCCAGGGATGGAATTCAGATCTCCAGACTTGGTGCCAGGTGCCTTTACTGAGCCATCTCGTCGTCCTCCAGTTCTTGATAATTAGACACCAAAAAAAGGAAACCATCGGCATTATTTATTTCAATATTTGACTCCTGAAACCCAGAACAGAAAGAGGGTGTATCATTTTATACGGAGAATGGAAAGTCAGGAGGCTTGCGAAACGTGATTCGGTTGCTTCCATGGAATATTGTCAGACCAATAGGAGCTGGTGAAGAACTTTTATGGACAGTATAAATAATTTGAGCCTTAGACATCATGACCAGTTGATATTTTCTTTCCTGAGGACCAGCTGTTCAAGAGCATCCCGGAACAGAGCCAGGCACAGTTGAGACTCGGCTGGGACTTGGCACCACGGCGGCGGATTCCTCTGCAGCGATGTCGGTGTTAGAAGAGAGCCGGCCGTTTGCTCAACAGCTCTCCAATGTCTATTTTACCATACTCTCCCTTTTCTGTTTTAAACTTTTTGTGAAAATCAGCCTCGCCATCCTCAGTCATTTCTACATCGTGAAAGGCAACCGAAAGGAGGCCGCGAGGATAGCAGCTGAATTTTATGGAGTAACCCAAGGACAAGGTACGTTTATGATAGCAAGCTCCTGTTTCAAGTTGAGTTGAACTATCATTTGATCTGCAATCCAAGAAAACATCACGGGTTCCTTTTACGGAAATTTTATAGACTTTAGTAGAAGGAAGTCCTTGTAACTTCGTTGGCTTCATGGAAAAGTTTTTTCAGTGTAAATGCTTGGGCAATATGGAAATAGAGCATTAAGTATAGATATCCTTGCCTAGTAGTAATCATTTAAAAACTTGATAGATATTTCATTTTCCACATCGTTGTTCTAGAGAGTAGAGAAGATATAACTGATTTTACTTCAACTGTCCTTTAATATTTAATTTAGCATTGTAAGATTTTAAAGGAGGTATTGAGGTCATATATAAAAATGTTGAGTCAAGCCTGGTGGTGCAACATGTAATCCCAGGAACTCGGGTGGCTGAGGCAGGAGGACTGTAAACGCAAGGCCTTCCTGGGCTTCAGTGAGTTCAAAAGCAGCCAAGGTAGTTTACTGAGACCCTGTCTCACAAGGAGGACTGAAGGGAAGGCTGGGGATAGTTCAGTAGGAAAGAACTCAGAATGTGAAAGGCCGAAGGGTCAACCCTCAGCACTGGACAATGAATTGAAATAAAATGAAATAGTTATTAAAAGTAGAGGATTTCAAAACTGGTTTTTATACAATGTACAATTTTATTGTGAATTAAAACACAGAAATTAGTATTTGTGGCACATATTTTCCTAAAGGGGTTGATACTGCTTTGCTTGGATTATGGAAATTGTTTATTACATGATAGGATCATGAATAAGCAAATTTGATGTTTGTGCAGTCAGGCTGATCCATGCTTTTTAGAAGAAATTGAAATAGGAGATGAAGTGAAAAATGGTTCTACCACTCACAGATTTTAAATTTGATACGACCATTATATGCTAGTGAAGCAATATTCTAGATAGTAAAAATGATCCACATGTTCGTTGGGAAAGTGACATTTTAATATCTTGCAATCTTTCAATTTATTTCTGATTTGGAATTAACCAAGCCAACAACACTGTGTACGTACCCTGATACCCCCCAGGCAATTTAAATATTCAAGATCAAAACTTAACATCACATAATTAGAAAATACAACATTTTAGAGAAAGAGGCTTTTAAGTTTTTTGTGTTGAAACTGATTTTTCTATATATCGTAAGTTTTCACATAATTCATGTAAAAATCTAGGCTACTGTTGATGTGTGGGAATGTTGAGTCTTTACAGGGGGACTCTTCAGTGGCTTGTGAAGAAGATACTGTTGTCCCCTAAGGAAGATTGCTTTTGTGTAAACTGAGGAACTCATCTACAAACTCAGTGAGGAAAATTTAAGTGCCCCAGGAAATTCTCATAGAGAAAATAAAACCCAGATGAAATAGGCCACAACCCTGTATTTCTCAGCACTGAATTCTGAACTAGCACTTCAAAGTAGTGTCTTTACTTTGTGATCCATAGAAAATGGAAATGTCATTTTGGTGAATGGAGTATTTGAGTACTAAATGCAAACATAAAAATAGCTTTTAAAACCTGTCATATTTCTAGACATGCATAAGCAAATTATGAGATTATAAGGTGGTAAAATGTAGCTTCGCAAAAAGCTTATAGCTCATTATTTAAGAGTAGAGTTTATCTCCATGTTCTGAGAACGAGTGAGTGTACATAAGGCAGTGAAATGTTGGCTAAAAAGAAGAAAGACGTTTCGCCTTCACAAAGGTGCTAGAGGAGACCATGGAAACATTATTCTGCGCATCTTGGCATAAGAGAAGCAGCCATCCCCTTTTAGATCATAGTGTTCTCATGAAGACAGCTCCTGGGCATATACGAAATAACTCTGGTGTTTTATTGTCTTATTATAGTCCTTTAAAATATACTAGAATTGTAGGATTTTTCCAGATAGTAAGATGGAAATCAACACTCATTAGTAGAAACACATTTCCTACAAATATAAAATACAGAGTTTTAAAAAGCTTTGCTGTGTTTTTAACATTCACTCTATAACAAAACTCCTTTTCAACACCATGTAGTATTCACTGTATATTTAATACCAGGGTAATTAATTGTAATTATTATTCAGGATAAGCATAATTGTGTCCAATATTATTTTAACATTAGGAAAATAAATCGAATGCCTTAAAAAAAGTCTTACTCTCCTGTTGAGAGGAAATTAGTCTTTGCCCAGGAAATTATTATTTCTCTATTTTATATAGTTTTTTAAATTTTTTAAAATCGTAATTATACTATTTCTGATTGGCTTGTGTCTAATGTTGACTGCTCAGGTTTAATTAATTATTGTTGCTTAATCAAGCAATTTCCTCCTCCTTTGGTAAGATTATCACTGTCATCCCACTTTGAATAGGTTCCTCATTCCTACTTTCAGGGCTTAGCCAGATTGCTCCCCTAAATTTCTGGAGTGCAATTGCCAACTGCACGAAGTAAGGCTGATATGTGTAGTTCATGTCTTTCATAATAGTAGAAACCTTATTGACAACATTCTCAATGTCTTCCCAAGAGTAATAGCACTTCCGTATGAACTGAAAGAACCCCTTTGCTGACCTAATGGCTATTTCAAGGCAGCTCATTGTGTTAGGCAAGTGTAGACTGTTGTGTTGTTGTTACTGCTGTTGTTCTTAGTTGTTAAGCTCTGTTCAATCAAGCTCGAGATGAAGGTCTGATTACAAACCCGAAACTTGATGAGCTAAATGGTGGATAAACTAGCTTAAGACGTTTCCTTCTTGATCCCTGAAAACCTCCAATAAACTTCATGACGCTGCCTTTTCATTTCTGGAGACTGAAGAAACTCATTCTTTGCTTAGCTTCTCCGTTTTGATTATCATTGTTGTAGTTAAACACTCCAGTTAGAGCCTCGATCTTTCATGGGATGGCTTCAGTTATAAATTTGCACATACATTGAGATTGACTGTGAGACTACTAAGAATTGGGATGTATTTTCATCTATAATATTAAATGATGAAGAAAAAGATAAATATTGAAGGGTATCTTAAGTTGATGAAATCATTCCAAAGCCCCAGAAAAAAGACATTATTAAATACCAATAAATATCCCAAGACATGTCAAGCTCTCTCAAACATTAAGGGCAATGTTTGTCAAGTTCAATCTTAGGCTATAAAAATTACAACAATTTTACCTTCAAGCAGATGGAATCACTTCTAAACATTTGTTTCTTGAGTCCTCTTGATAGCAAGATAATGAAGAAAGAAAATGTGTTGGTATTTGGCATAAGTACTTTTTACATGGAGTTCAGAACAAACAACCACTTCCAGATGAACTAATGGAAGTGAAGCTAAAGAATTGAAGTGCCCTTTTCACACTTGGACTGCAACAGAGATATTTTCCCAGAGAAGGCAGATGTTTTCTTAATCTCAGGAATGAGCTGAGGCATGGATTTCAGGAGGCACAAGTGAGAAAATAGCACTCGATAAAGTGAAGATTGTGTGAATTAAAAAATAAAAAATTAGACCCAGATATGAAAGATTTGAATATGAGACAAATAATTACAAATTTTGAAGCTACTAGGAATCATGAGAGTTTGAGTATATATGAAGTTGAGAAGATAAAAAATAATGTAAATAAAAACAATTTATTATAGGTTTCTATAGTAGTAATTGAAGTTGCACAGCAGGACATGTTTGCAATAAGTAGACCAGTTTGGACCTTGCCAGAAGGATATGAGAGGCTACTTAAATTTGTACTTGTGTTTGTGTATTTGTGTGTGTGTCTATGAAAATGTCACAGTGAAACACATTTTTTTTGTATGCCAAGTAAAAAATTAGTTTTAAAAATGATGGAGACCCTGACTAGTTTGATAGTGATTATATGACTGGAAAAGAAATAATAACAACAAAACCAAAAATAATATAAGAAGTAATCTGTGGTGCCTTGGAAGAACATTGGCATAGAGAGCATTTATGACTTTAGGCTAAGTCATATACGGTATCTCAGAATTATATATCAGCATGTCAATCAGAGTGGGAATTGACCAGCCACAACAGGCCAATATGCATGTCATAAAGGGGGCCCTTAGCTGCCTTGTGAATCTGGTAGGCCACCTAACTTCACTATGAAATGTGAAGAGAAATCAGGACACAGCAAAGCTAGAATCTGGTTCTATTTATGTGTTGTTTATTTAACATACGAACTCCCTTCACTTATTTTAGAAATCATCAATTAGCTTTCTGATTGTGATTTGGGCCCTGCTGTAAGAACGGTCTGGCTTTCCCTTCACAGTGTTTTAGACCATCTGAGATCTTTAACACTTAACTGTGAAATAGTATATCTATCTCTTGATATCAATGTTCTTTATCTTGAGCTTTTGGGGGTTGCAAACCCACCTTTGAAGCATGAGTTTGTTTCAAAAATAGGTTAGATTTCTGATCCTTCCAGGCCATGAACAGAATTTTTGACTGTGGAGAATACCTCAAAGTAGTATGTCCCTGTGAGTCTGTGGGCTGACTTTTGAAATTATCTGGAGACACCAAACCTCACAGGGAAGTGCTTTTGTGGTTGAGACTCTGAGCAATTTCAGATGCACACAGATTTATGTGTGTGATTTTGACTTCATACATTTCTGAACTTAAGTTTGGCACCATGGTTATCATCACACATGCATTTCTTGTCATACATATGGTTGAGACTTGAAAGTAGGGTATAATATAATATGCCACCTCCAGTCCAATGTCAAAACAAGTTGTCATTTTGAAGAATAGTACAACCAAGGTATAAAAAGAAGCTAGAGTTTTATGTAACTATGCATGGTTGTTTATTTCTTTTATGGTGCTGAGACTGAAGGCAAAATGTCATACAAGTTTGGCAAGTGCTGTACAACTAAACTATACCCCTAAGCTACCTTATTTCTTCTACTCTTTATCAGCAAAGCCTGTGCTGTGTTCATATGAGCATTAATAACTAAACTTTACAGTAGCTGTCAGCCATATCAGAAGTAATATGCACTCTGCCATTTTGGAAGAATAATGTTTTGTGTGCTACTGTTTATTTATGAGATCGGTTGTGGTGGGAATGCTTCTTATCTCAACAATGAATACTTTCAGGAGGCAAGTATGATGACTTCTTTAACAGCATTCATTACATAAATGCATAGAAACATCCTGAACACATTTTCTGAACCTAGATGAAATAGCTCTCCATAGGAATAACTGAAACCAACAGACCAGCTCTTAAATGACAGAAGACATTCTGTTTCAGAAGGCCAGAACATCGTTTCTAGAAAAGGCTACTGCTCTCTGGTAAATTAAAAAAAAGAAGTTTGGGAACAAAGTTTCAAGTTTAGAAATGACCGCCAGATTTTAATGTATTTGTAATTTGTCCTGCTGTGTTTGGTGAGAAATGCATTAATTCTGGAATTTAAAAACCTAACAACACATGGTAGCTTTGACAATATAAGTTTTCCAGGAATATACTTGTTATGCATTTGTTCTCTTCTTCCTTTAGTAATTCTATCATTTTATCTTTTTTTCTTACAAAATGTTCCACACTGTTTATTTTCATTTGCCCAAAGTCAAAGGTACTGTATTAGGCATTAAGATAAAATATATCAAAGCCCACAGTCTCCTTACTGTGTGGGGGGAGATAAATAACCAAATAATTAGAGATATTGTAAATGGTATTTTACAAAGCCAACCAATTGCTATGGGAGTATGGAATGTATAGACCTAGCCAGGAGTAGTGTTGCCTGGGACATGTCAGTTTCAAGCTGCACTAACAATATTCTTGTTCTCTTTCCCAATTTTAGACGTGTTTCCTTCATAATTTTTTGGAATTTTAAATTCTCCACTTTTGCTCCATCTGTCTTCATTTCTCAACTTGTCACTTCTGCGTCCTATATCTCACACATAAAGCTTTACTCAAAATTCATTTCACTGTTTAAAATGTTTATTTCTGGGAAAGGCACATGCTGGTATTCTCATACCTTTACTAGGCTTTTTGAAGAAATGGCATGGTCAGTCCATAAACTCATGAAATTTTCATGTCAATGCAAGCAGTAAAGAAATAAAAATGAATTCTTGTTTCCTGTATTACTGGTTCTTTTAGAAATTGGTAAAGTTCTTAAAATTAGCTATTTTTCTTATTTGTTGATATAGATGAGATAGTTCTCAGTCAACTCAGGCCAACAAATATTGGATACCACTTTATTTCTGGCACAGTGTTGTATGCTGTATGCTCACATTGCAATATACATTATATATATATATAAATGTATACAATATACATACTCACATTGCAATCACATTCTGCAATTTACATTGCAGAATACATATGGAATATATGCATATATACTTTCTAGACACACTGTATTAAATGGTATGTGTTTACATTTACAGAGTGTATGTGGTATAGTAAATGATTTACTTTTGAATAAAAGGAGACAATGTAATTAAGAGCCAAATGCTGCACATGTAAATAACCAAACGGCAAACACGGAGGAATTTGTAAAGTACTAAGATGAAAATTATCACACTTTGCAATAACTGCCATCTTAGAATTCAGTGAGGGAAAAATCTGAGGTCTACTCATAGAGATGGCATAGTTTAAGACAGAAAATATATGTTTATGAAGAAGTAGAAATAAAAACAAGTTGCCTACGAAGAAAAAGATGGCAAATTTAAAATGAAAAACGTAAGAAGTTTATTTTTACTCAAGACTGCAGTATGAATCTTAGAGATAATGATACTTGGTTGAGTAGATGATATACCTTTTCTCAAATCCTGTATCCAAACACTCACAGTTCTGTTCAGAGCTTCCTAATGTCTTTACTGGATTAAGTGTATGAAAGTGTCATTAGCTTATGTGAGAAATAGTTACCACCGTAAGTACTTGGTCAAATCCTTGTAATGATTCAGTGTGTTATGGTCTACACTATATGAACTGAATATCAGAGAAGGTGGATGGCCTCCTTGTTATAGGCTTAGCAGAGAATGTCCTCATAGTTTCTCTAAGCCCTTGTTGTAATGATTCAGTGTGCCATAGTATATATTGTATGATCTGCATGCTGGAGAAGGTGGCTGGCCTCCTTGCTGTGGGCTTAGCAGAGCATGTCCTCACAGTGTCTCATGGATGTTTTATGGATCCTGGCTAAGTTTTAGTATACTAAGCACATTTTCTAAACTGAAGAAATATTTTTCTCAGTGACTCCCTCTCTCCACCGATGTGATCCAAAAGTAATTATTTAGAATGCCTATTCTTCCAAATCCACACTAAAGTGGAGGGGAGAAATGAGGAAGGAAAGAAGGAAGAAGGAAGGAAGGAAGGAAGGAAGGAAGGAAGGAAGGAAGGAAGGAAGGAAGGAAGGAAAGGTGTGTGTGTGTGTGTGTGTGTGTGTGTGTGTATGTGTGTGTATGTGCTGAGGGGGACGTTTGGCATTTCTTCTTCACCAGCTGCATAGGAACAATTCTTCTTTCCAGCATTCCCTTATCAATGTTACAAAATAAACTATGGGCTTCTAGACTGGGAATGGTCAGCTGCTATATATAGTTTGTCTGTGAGTAAGCAAGTCTGTGTTAAATTCAGAGACAAACTGAATGCTATATAATTTTATAATCACACAAAACCCCACCAGTTTCTTTGAGAACGGAGTTTGAATGTCATTTTATTATACTTAAGGGAGTTCTGGAAAAGGCTGAAAGGATAAGAAACTAGGATGGTGTGGGGAAGATAAGGTGTTTCATGACCTCCTTTTGCTCTTTAGCTGGAACAAATGGAACAAATCTATCTTCAGGAGTCTTCCTAAGCTGAACAGTAGACAAGGTTTGTTTTTGTTTGTTTGTTTGTTTTTAAGAATAGGATACGATAAAAAGATAAACCATCCCAGTTAATAAGTATTATTTAATAAGTGGTGTGCATGATTAAAGAACCTAACAACCGTATATGACCAATCACTAAGCAGCTGTCCAACGTTCTTTGCTGGGGGATCAGAAGAACAGTTAACATTTGGAGCCCTTCAGGAACATGTATAACTGTGAAGTGGCATGAGGGCAGCTTTTCTCCAACAGGGCAGCTAAAATATCCATGGCACCATTACCCACCGAGTAAAATAGAAACCTTCAGCAATCCACATACTCTTTCCAGAAGGCTTATAGTCTTAAACTCCGGGCAGAGAACAAACAAACTGAAATGTAACACCGGAATGCCACTCGTGTTCTGAAATAGAAGCACTGGCTCCTGGCAGCTGTCAAGTGTGCGGCTTGAGTCAGAGGAAAAATGACAATTAAACTGAGGTTTACTCGCTGAACATCTACTGTTCTCCATCCTAACATCACAAGGTCCCTCATTAGAATGAGCCAAGTGAGGCTGCCCGGGTGTGGGAGGAAACCATCCATCCATCTAAAATGATTTCGTTACAGTACCATAGTGCCTCAATCATGAGAGCAGAACCAAGAATGCCTCTGACCCAACTCAGTAACAACTTAACACATTCTTGACTGGCCACTGATGAGAATTGAAAGCACTGATGTTTTCTGAATTCTACCTCAGTGACTAGAAAAATAATAACTTCTACTACCCTTCAAGTGAAAGAGGAAAGGAATTTTTAGAATGACGTGGTATGGAAAATTTATGACTGAATTTAGAAGCTTTGTGTTGTCTCTTCTTTCTCTTTTGAACTTGACCCACAGTGGTAAATTTGGAAAGTGAAGCAGTGTTAGTTGCTTTTGAGTTTGAATACACAGAAGATCATGAAAGTGTCCTCATAGGGGCTCTCCTAGCATCCCAAATCAAGGAGTTGAATAAAATCTTGACTCCTCTTTCATTCTGTCATTCCCACTTCATACAATCATGATGAAATGGCTCACTGGCTAAGTTTTATGGCTTTTTTCTAGTTAAAAAAGTCAACAAAACAGTACCAATTTGGGTTACAACAATCTCCTAAATTTTAAGTCCTATAACAATATTTGTGTACCTAACTGATATGATATTTCAAGACCATGGAAGATGGGAGCATCTCTCTAAGAAAGCTGAACAATTAGGATCTACTGAAATGGATTTTATTTTAAAAATTTCATTTATGTTGGTCAATTGAATTAAGCAATGGAATTAATTATTTGAAGTTCAATCATATTATATTATTATGTTATAGAACCACAGAACTTAATTCTACAGAATTAATTCCATTTAAGTCTACAGAATTAAAAGTGATATTTTTATTTTTAAAATATTTTTAGAAGACAAAATATTCAGGTGAAAAGAAGAGTATACTTAGCACATACCTACTTTATCTGAGACAAATCCAGCTCTTGCCAAGTACTTAAGTATAGACTAAATGAAAACAGTATGACAAGTAAAATGGATACTTCAAGGCTATTGTTATTCTGAAGAAGGAAATCATAGCTTACTAGACGAAATGTCACTTGATCTTTGAAATAGCTCTTCATGGCATACAGGAGAAGCAATGCTTTAGATATTGAAGAAAGTCAGCAAATATTTGTAGAATGAATAAAAAACTCTACTTAGAGAAAGTGGGGATTAAAGTTACATTACATATTGCCAAGTAAATTACTCAGGCAGACACAGATCTATTATGGTTCTGGCTTGCTTTAGTTGTGTGATCCATGGAAAATAGCTTAATGTATGCAAGCCTCAGTTTCTTCATCAGTAAAATAAAAATAACAACCTTTATTCTAATGGATTAGTGTAAATCTTACATTTGAGATTAGTTATGTAAAATTACCGAAATCACTTCCTACTATACGTGACTTAGAGCTTACACTGCATAAATGTTAGCTTTTTACATTACAGTGTTATTTTAAAATATCAAAATGGTATATAACTTGCTATAATTTAGTAGTGAAACTGCTGATAGGGTATCCAATCCTAAGTGGCTAGCCCTAAACATTTGTACATAATGACAACACTAATTGGATCCTGTGTGTGTGTGTGTGTGTGTGTGTATGTGTGTGTGTAACAATAATTATTCTAGAAGAAGAGTTCACAAATTTGAGAGAGGATGGAGAGGACATGGAAGTAGTTAGAGGAGAAAGGAGGAGGGATAGAAATGATATAAATACAGCATAGTCATGAATGAAATTCCAAAAAAATTAAAAATTAAAAAAGAAAACACTTTGAAATTCTAATAACAAACTATGTTTGCTAAGAAGCATGTAATCATGCCAGATTGTATCTGCTAAGCTTGCCTTGTATTCCGACTGTATTAATTCAACAGGTAATTTCAGAACTGAAGTGTTTGAGTTGATATGTCAGTTTTATACTAATCAATGGGGGCCCTGTAGTATTTAGTAAGTTATTATGTGTTCGTTAGACATCTAGAAGTGGAACGATTTCAAGTCAGGTTCTGTTGGCTGCAAACTTTTGCTACTCCCAGCAGCTACTTCTACGCTAGTCCTTCACACTGACGAAAGAGAGTGAATAGGGGAAAAAAATCCAAGCTCAGATTCATGATTCTACATCCCACCACCCTGCTTGCTCTCTCTACTGGCCTCCACGATGCAGAAGGATGAGTAGCAGAGAGTCTGAATTATTCAAAGAGTCTACAAAACACAAAGCTGGCCAAAAACCCAAACAAGATAAGCAGTGGATTTTATACTGGAGAGTCAGGATATCCTTGGTGATTTTGGATACTGTGATATCCTCCATGAAGGAAGATGAGCCGTCCTTAGCCATCACATAGAACTGGAGCAAAGCAGTGCAAAGTGGCTAGCTAGTTGACTAGGAGCTAAGCAGAATTCTGTTCAGACAGCCTCACTCACAGATGGGAGTTTTAAACATTTTTGCAAGAATTTCTTCTATAATCTTACCATTCCAAAGGAATTTTCCTTCACAGAAATTCTTTGAACAAAAATGACTCACTTTTTAAAAATTTATTATCAGTCTTTTTAAATCTTGTCAAACATTTGCTCCTGCTGGACTGAAGGTAAATAGAGCATGTGTGCTGATTCACAAAAGCTGCATTCATCCAGCTCCCTGCCCAAACTGCAGGCAGCTCCACTGGAGATTTGCTTTTCTCTCCTGCGAATGTTTAGGAGGTTTATAAGGTGGGTCAGGGTCTGTTTGAATCATGTAACTTTTTTGAGACTACTAAGTTTCATGAGCTTCCTGAGCCTTTACAATTCAACTAGCTTTTGGAGTTAAGAGCCTCCCTTTCTTTGACAGGGATTGGTTGAGTTAGGAGGAAACAGCTCTTACGGTAAGGACTTCACATCTTTAGACTTTACCTGTGACATTACTCTTTTTTTTTTTTTTAACTCCTGCTGAATCCCAGCCCATGTTTTAATTAGCTAAGTGGTTGGAATGATGAACACAAGGTAGACATTTTGCTTTGGCCCTCATACACAGCTGGTTTATTCATCTGGAGGTTTGTGAAGGAACACTTTATGTCTATTGTTGGGAATCCTTAGGATTCTCCTGTCGTCATCTTAATGACAGGGAAGGAGAGAACACCATTCTCCCCAGTGGGTCAGGCCTTCTTTTTGACAAAGACAGTGCTTGAACAACATTCATGGCTGATCTGCCAAAGTGGACAAGATGCCAACTTGGCATTTAACGTTAGAATTGAGGTCCATATAATTTGTGGTTTTCTGTGTTTTCTGTTCTTAAGTGATTTTGCAAATACACTCAACTTTCATGTGGAAAAAGTCAACATAAAGCATCTTAACAGATGCCAGAAACCAAGCCTTGTATGAGCATGTGCTTAGTCATGGTAAAAAAAAAAAAAAATGTGTGGCTAGAATTCTGTGGAGAAGGGTTATAGGTAAAATACATTAAGTTCTTGTCTATGGTGCATATCATATTTGTTTCCCTAGCAGCTGTTGTATTCAGACTAGACAAGTTGCTAATTTTACTTCATCTACAGATTTGTGACCCTTCTAAGATTTCAAGCTGGCAACCTGTAGAGATAGATAGAAATGTATGTGAACAAAGTATAGCACGTAACAAAAGTGTTCCTTTGTGAGATTAGTAAACACTTTGTTCGTACACAAGGGCTGGAGGCTATCCCAAAGCTGTCCCTTTATGAGCTTAGACAGTGTTTCATGATATATGTGCTATTGGTGATTAAATATGGTTTTGTGTTCCTTATTTTGTACTCGCTGGTTCAGATATGTTAGCCTGTAGTGCCGGGTAGCAAAATAGTATGGTAGAAAGAGCTTAAGGTAACATCAGAAACCCTAGGTTCACTGTTGCTTTGCTCTTAATCTTGGTGGTAACGTAGCCCTAACACTTTTCTTAACATCAGTTTCATCAGCAAAATTCGTGAGACAGGATCAGTTGTGTTTGAATCCCACCCACTTACCCCCATCCTCATCGACCCTTTCTTTTGAAATGATCTGGAAGCTCACTTCAGAAGCTGATACCTTGGACGCTCCTCTGTGTGAAGACACTGTCCTGAGCATCCCAGCACCCTCTGACAGTTCTATTAAGTGCCTACGGCTTTCTGAAGGTGTTTGTGAGCCTCTGGAGTAGACAGTACCTAAGTCTGCTTCTGTTTCTAAAATGTAATACGTTCTTCATATTTTGACTTGTAGTTAATTATTTCTGTACCACGAAAGCTTTCAGCATAGAGAGCCCCAGTTATCTCTTGACATGGTTGTGCTCATGACTTCAGCCATCCCATCATTTCTCTGAACTTCCAGAATGTACTCAACAGATCTGCAAATGGCAGTTATTTTAGGGCTCTTCTTATGGGCTTGCAAATAATAGATAGTTCCATCATGTACTTCTTCTCAAGTATCTCCCGTGCTGAGTTGGAGCACATGGTGGGTCAAGTTACCTTATTTGCATTTGTTTCCATTGCCTCCACCAAACACACTTAATGGACTTAGAAAATGCTGCTAGATCATTTTTAGTGTCCTTTTTCTCCACAAAGATGAACACTTACTCCTTGGTGTACATGGGAGAACCACTGCTCTTACTAGTAGAGCAGGTATTCAGAAGATGTAGACAGTCAGGGAGAGTGACCCAACAATATTCAGCAAGGGATAAAGGTCATCAGAAAAGACACTTTTGGCTTCTGCCTGTTAGAGCTGTACGTTTTCTGGTAACAACCTCCTCTATTTTAAAACCGTTCCAGCTGTGGTTCTCTTCTTGGTGTTGTTTATCTGTCACTTGGTGAGGTTGTGTGATGTGTTGCCTTCATTATGCTAGAACTACTCTCATTTTTGTGTGTGTGTGTGTGTGTGTGTGTGTGTGTGTTTTCTGTATTGAATTGGCCAGACCAGAGAAGTTAGTATAAGGTTTGCTAGCAGCATAACAAAGCGGCCAGTTTTACCCTGTGGAGTTAGTGTAGGGCAGCAGGTATTGTGGCTGTTTGCAAATGCCACTAGTCAGTTCAGACATCCAGATCTACAGCTACCTATGCTCCACCTGATCTTCCCCTTTCAATCTGCTGGGTGTCCCCAAGTCAGGCCTATAAACAGTTTTATGGAGGACACCAGCTCTCCTCTTGTCGCCTGTCATAGAGTAAGAGCATATTCAGACAGAGAGGGTTGCAGGCTTTCCTTGTAGGTTCTGCTTCAGATTTGGCTTCCTCCACCTCACATATGCACTCAGAGTTATCGATTAGTGAGGTCGTCTGTGGTGACTCCAACCCCCACATCAGGTACAGTGATTTCTTAATCAGATTCTGCGAAGGTAGAATATATAATTTAGCATAACATATCCCTCATACTCAGAGAGATCAAGCTAACAGATCTTTACTCCATCCTGTAACTGTCACTACAAGAAAAGAAAATTTAGGCTACTCTCATTCATGAATAATATACCCGGGAAATTTTTCAAGTATTCACTAATTAAATCTAGCGTGATGAATGAGCTTTCTGTGGATTTTATTGTGAGTATTTTCTATTTTAAATAGCACCCTGCTTATGAAGTGGGAAGAAAAATAATGTTTTGGTACATATCAACTTGCTTTTGTAAGAGAGCACAGACAAACTTGTGAAATTTTCTGAGTAAATTATTTTGAAGAAAACCTCAGCCATTTCCTTAATCAGTAGAGAATGGGTGGATGAGACGGTGGCCAGTGGGTAGGAACAACACTGTCAGTGACTATTCCAGTATTGCCTTCCTCTATGTTGGTGATGAAAGCCAGACTCTTGTGTGTACTGAGCGAGAGCCTTCCGGAGCTGCATTCTTAGGCTTTTTGATAGCATCTCCACAGCTTGGCCTCAAGAGCAATGGAATTAGAAATAAATATGGAGATAATCAAGGGAAATTCAGGAGTGGTATATTGACATAGTGAAGTAATTAACTGGGTTATACACACTTTCACTCCAGTAAAAGCCTTGGGGTATGGACAACTGAGTTTATTAAGACATTTCCCATGTAACACGTGAGACTGCATTTGTAAACACTTACCTTCCATCAGTTCTCTATGGATCTCAGGTCCACCAGGGGAGCTATTTAGATAACAGTACTCAGTTCAAACCACCAGTCCTGAAGTAGACATTGTCTAGGCCACATGGCTTAAACACCCAAGACCTTCTAGCACCTGTGGAGTCGGGAGACTCTAGGCTTCCAATGTGTTGCAGATTCAGTTTACTTCAAAATCCATCGCTTGCTTCTTCTGTACACTTACAAAATGAAAAGAAGTCATGACACAGTAGCACAGAGCTGTCATCCCAGCCACAGAAGAATTTGAGGACAGCCTGGGTTACACAAGACCCTATCTTAAAAACAAAAATAACAAAACATAAATAACAGGATAACTCCTCATTCCTAGCTTCTAGGGTATTTTTTTTTTTCACATGAAAATGGCTGATCTTTTAAATACCGCGTTTTATACGAGAATGAAATGAGGACATGACCGCTCCGAGGTGCGGTTGAAGAGAAGGTTTTTATTGGAGATGGAGAGTGAGTCCAGCCAGAGGCATCTGGAAGAGTCCACAGCAGGGAGAAAAGGAGAAAAAAAGTAGTTGATTGAACCAGGCCGTGGTGGTGGGGGTGAGAGGAAGAGGAGAGAGAGGAGAGAGGGAGAAGATGACCAAGGAGGCAAAAAGAACCAAGAGAATGAGCACATGGCCTGGCCAAAGTGGCAAGGTTATATAAGAGTGAGAAGGGAAGGGGGAAGGGGAGCTGGAGAAGTCTAGGGTAGGAGGTGAGATGAAAAGAGCTGAGAGGAGCCAAGGTGCCAGACTCTGTTACAGGCACTTGCTGAGAGCCCCTAGAGGCCCCTAGAGGCCAGCATGTGCTTTGATATGTTAACAGGCCCACAGCCATTCATCCCAACAACACCCTGCTTATGTTTTTGAAATTGTACCCAAGTTGGTGAAGTTTAAAAGACTTACTTATGTAGCATGTCTTCTCAAAATGTTCTCCGCACACACTGATGACACAATGTCCTTTGTGCCTTGCTCTTAGGTGCCATTTTGTAGATACCCCAACCATCTTTCCCGTAAGTGTGACTTTGAAGTTGCCTATGCCCCTTGCTACCCACTCTGCTCTACTTAAGAGGGGAAATATCATGGACCACAAGACTGTCAACTGGAGGTTTCACTGACTTTGGAACAAAGGCTGACTGTTAGATAACAATCACTCCAGACACTCCTGTCTGACTTGCCCTCAGACTTCGTCTACCCACACTTACAATTCCTGGGCCAACAGACTTAGCTATTCAAATGCATAAGTAAACTAGAATAAGAAGTAAAATGGAGCGAGAACGGGGCTCTGAAATGTCTCCTAGGAATTGTATGAACACCTGGCCTTTTAAGGACGCTCTGGCATAGCCCCTGGGGAGTGAGTCATGCGGCTCTGTAAGGGGGAAAACTTGCCATTGGGAGGTAAGACATTCTTGGGTGCTTTTGTGATGCCATAAAGGGGAGATCCTGTCCAGTCCTCACTGGCTCATCAGGGCTTCGGATTACTAAATAGACATCTGTTAAGGATGAGTCGTTGCAGTTTAGAAAATGGGGTAAGGGCAAAGGGGTTGCTCAGAGGGAAAGGTGGTCGCTATGCAAGCCTGACAACCCCTGAAGCGGTACATGAGAGATGTGTGCATACAGACACACAACACACACCCCATATAGACACAACAGTAGTAAATAGAGAATAAAAACCTTCCCAATAGTAAAGGATTTAAAGGTTATATAAATTAAAGTATCCCTGTAGAAGCAAGTTTATAAATTGAGCTCCTCTATGGATAAATAAAAACTGTCAACCCATCTTTGTTTATATAATAGCATCACTGATTGTTCTTTGATAGAATACTGTGATTATAGAGAAAAGGTTAGAAACAGACGCTGAAATATTTGTGGGTGAAACTATACACTGAGATTCATCGCCAAATAATCCTAGAAGCGTTTGTAGAGTACATTACAGATGACAAAAGACAAGCTGTGAGTTGATAATTGTTGAAGGTGGGTGGTGGTTATGTTGCTATTTGCTTAGTAAAACACTGGGGAAGGAGCCCATCCAGACCTCAGTGGGGCTTTGCTTGGTTGCTCTGTGTTTTTCTGATAGTGGAAGGAAAATTGTTCTGGATCCAAGTCCCATCATTCAGAAATGTACTCTCAGAAATGCTGATCTTTGAATAATCATGCATTCACCCAGATACTATCTCTCAGAAACAATAATCTATGTGATTGGTTGTACCAACTTAAGAAAAAGGTTTAAATTTGTGCCTTGAATTTAGATTTTTCTAAGTGGTCAGAAGGTAAGCCCTCTTTCTATTTTTTTTTTTTTTTAAGTTCATTCTTGCCAAATCACGTCTTAGGTCATTATGTAGATTTCTGTCATAATTGTTCCCAGGTTTTAGCTTTCTGGCTTGCAGTGTTTAGAAGTAAGGATTGCTCTCCTCTAGAAGTACTTCCATGTTTTAAGTGACTTCTGGTGCCTTTTTCTGAAACATTGTGAGTTTCAGCATTACTTTCTCACTGGAGATCAGTGACAACACCAAAGATATCTATGTGTTCAGACTACTGGGTCATCTCTAGTCCACAGTATATTTTAGTTACTTTTTTTTTTTTGAAGATTTAGTAATTTAGAGTCCATAATCTTCTATGGGATATAATTTGTCTTAGTTTCTCTAGTGTTTTGTCTTATGCTGGTCCATCTACTTACTTATCATGACCTAATGATACTCTATAATATAGCCAACTTGTTTTTTTTTTTTTTGCATTTACACTAGGAAAGATAATAGCTTCTTCTGTATAAGTAGAGATAACAGATACATAGATAACCAATATCTAAAGGGATCTACTTCAAATATTTAATTTACTATATTTTATTTTAATGAAATAACAGCTAAGCACATGTCCTTTAATCCATTAAGTCACTTTTAAAAATCCTTTCCTTCTGAATAATTTACAATGTTAAAATGGAAAAAGTTTGCCTCAGTCTATCTGCAAGCCAGCACGTTACTCCACTAAGTATATAGGTATGGTCAAATTCAGTGTTTTCTTTTATAGTAGGTAGATAGATAGATAGATAGATAGATAGATAGATAGATAGATAGATTAAAATAGTATTGTATCACCCCCATTCCTTTCTCCAGCCCTCCCACTTACCCTCCCTCAAACTCATCCCATAATCTCCCTGACGTTAATAAACTTTTGTTTGACTATTAATGTCACACACATGCAAGCATATATGTGTATAAGTATGCACGTGTATGCACAAATATTATATAACCTGCTTGAGCCTGATTTTGTTGATAACGTGTTTATATTTTCAAAGCTGGCCTTCTGCATTGAACAACCAAAAAGGGTTCTCCTTCTTGTTAGAGGCTAATTCTCCTTCTCCCAGAAGTCACTATTGCCTCTAGTTCTTTGTCTAGGAGTGAGACTCCACGACATTTCCCTTCTTCCACATTACCATGTCCATTGATATTGCCATTTTTGTGGTCTTGCTAACGCAGCCATTTATAGGAGAGACGGATTCACAGAAGACTTCCTTGTATTCTAGTTCTTACAATCTCTTCCTCTAGTTCCTCCTCCTCTTCCCCAATGTTTTCTGAGCCACAGATGCAGGAGCTGTGATGTAGTTATATCCATTGAGGCCTGCCTGGCTTCCCATGATCTGTTGATCTCTCCATTCTGTCCTGTTATATTTTTCTGTGGTGGTCTCCATTAGCTGCAAAGACAGGCTTCTTTTATGAGTAGTAGCAGCTACACTTACCTATGGGCATACTAATTTTTAAAAAGTAGTAAGGAATTATGCTGGTCTAGCAAAATGGTAGTAGTAGGTTATTTTTCCCCCTCACTGCACTGGAAATTTATTTACATCAGGCAGAGGCTTAGAAAAACTTCTGAGGTGTTCTTAATTTTTGTATTTGAGATACTCTTTAAAATGGTATGCCATTTAAAAGATGGGCCTGGGAAATAACATAGTGACTTAGGCCTTGCAGTTGTACTACACAACTTAGGTAGAGAGTCAGGCACAAAGACAGTTTAGTATAATACATCATATCTAACACTGTTTTAAGACTAAAACTGTTGCAGTATTTGAAGCTTCCTGTATTTATTTTTACATTAACAGCATGAAGCTGAACCATCCTAAGCTCAATACTCAATTTTCTTTTAATTGATTTAATTGTTTTTTAAACAAAATACTATGTAAAGAATTCGTACTCTCCTTGCGAGTATAAACTATGCCCCAGGGAGCCAATGGTTCATTATCATTGGTTCAAGTGAGCCAAAGACTGAAGAGACCCCTTTCATCTGGGGAATGAGCCACTCATACAAATTGCCTAAGCTGAGCTGTCTCTGCGCTTAAGTTTTATTGGGAATACTTAGGGCCCTCAGTGGTAATATACTGTGCCTAAAACTCATGTACTAGCTTTTCTTTTGTGTGTGACTCATAAAAAAATTGAGTCAAAGAATCTTAGAGATAGAGTATGATGATACCCACACAGCCTGTGTTATGGAAAATGAGGAAGGGGTATAGTTAGGTGACTTTTCCACGTTATCCAAATAGTAAACTCAGAACTGGAGATAGGATAAAGGTATTTTTGGTATCTTTCAGTGATTTATTTGATGTAAACACCAGCACTGTAATGCAGCGGCAGATGTCAACAGGTAAAGCATGGAAAACCATTTTATTAAATGATTTTTTTTCTTCTGCTTGACTTATTACACGGGAACAGAGCTCCGATTATTTCATGTCCTCTATGGGCCAATAGCAGCTAGAGCCTTAACGATGGTAATAAAAACTAGAGGCACATAACGGGCTCCATCACCATTTTTCCTCTGGGCAGATCTCAATATGTTAATACCCTGTAACATGATGAGCAGCTCAGTTAATCCTTGGAGTCCCATCACAGTTTAGCTGCTCTTCTTCCCTCCATCATGGCCTGTGAGCCCTGTTCAATTCTACATGCCAGAAAAAAAAATAACAGGCACATGTTTAGTGTTTCCTCTCATCTCTCCAGCTGCTCCTTCCTTTACCTTTTAGGGTGAAAAATCTCAGCTGTACTGAAATCGCCTGCTGACGTCTTTTGCTTTAGAAATGACCTCTGAAAAATCACAATAGTGAGCTGTGCCTATGTAAATAAGAAGTCTGTGATTTTTCAATTCCAAATTTGGATTCTCACAAAATTAAAACACAAGTTAGATACCAGCTGATTCTTGTGCATATATATAATGCTTATTTTTGATGGTGATGGGGAAAGCCCAAGGAGTCATTGGTTACTTCTGAGCCTTCTGACTATGAAGTTCTGTCTGCAGCTTTTATTAGTGGGCAGTTCTGCTTTTGGTGGACTTGCCTATCATTGAAATAGGCTTTGACATGAAAGCAACAGCTTATTCCTCTTCTGTTCTTCCCTCCCCCCCAAAAATGATTTTAATATTTTACGGTTTGCATCACACAAACAGTTAAACATTTCTTGCCGCGGAGATTCTCCACTTTAAAAATAGAAAATGCTACAGCATTTCTGGCCCTTCCCCCATGCTGCATCTGCCATCCCCTTTCCAAGTATTTCTGAATAGAGTTCAATGTCGAAGCCTTTCTCCAGGCAGCACACAGGGACCTTTGTGAAAGTCTGAAGGGAAGGAGAAAGTAGGTAGACAGCCAGATGCTAATATTTCTTCTGGGTAGAGCACTAGTACTCTTGACACCTGCTTGTTACAGACAAAAACACCAACCACAGTATGTCTGCAGACATTGCTGTGGAAGGGAACGCCATTAAGCAAATCCTCACGAAAAGAAAGCTAGCAAATGTAGAGGAATGTTCTTCTAAGCGAAAAGCTAGCTGGGGTATTCTGACCAGTCAAGGTTAGTATAGCAGCCATTTCAATAAACCATATTGACCTATTTCTTTTGCAAATACTAACTTTAAACTATGGGTGCTTTCCAGAATGTAGATTCTGAGATGTCTGGCATGGCATAGGAGTGCACAGCAATTTCATCTTTTAGTGTTTTCGAAATGCATCTGCTGATTCTTCACTTTGGCTGTATATTAAAGACAATGGTAAACTTTTAGATTCTGTGTTAATCGTCTTTTCATGTTAGCAGTTATCTCTAAGTTGGCGTGGAAATGGAAACAGGCTATTAAGCAGGAAAAGAGTGCTTACAGGCAACATGGAAATGCTAAATCATGTCAGTTAGACCCTGAGCTGGAAGGGTGATTGAAGTAAGAAAATGAGTGCGAGGACTTTGTTGACATGTCCTCACATTTTGTGAATTTTAATAATAGAAAATGGTGTTAAGTATAAAGAAGACTGAACACAGTAGTTCAAAGAGCAGTTCCAGGAGAGAACTTTATTTTAAAAAGAGAAACTATCTTAGCAAATAACAGAATGCCACTATAGTCTGTAAAAGATTTAAATGCTGGAAATGCTGAATCGGAAACAAACTATCATCTCATCATAACAGCTACGTTTACTATGTAATAGGGTTTGAAGATTGTTGTTTATAAATTATTTTCAAACAAAACATTTATAAGCCAGAATGCATGTTATTTCTTTAAAAGATTGAAACTTTCAATTGGATTATTTCTCCTCACTACAAACACATCCCCTTATTTAACATTATCAATAGGCTAAACAATAAAATAGCCCAACAGCATGAGCAAAAGGTTGACTACAAAGGAAACAGGCAGAGACAAAGGGGAAACAATTAGCTGCCATTTTAAAATACAAAAGCCTAATTCAGTGATCTACAATTGGTATTTTCTTGTGTGTTTAACCTGTGCGGGGCATAGTGACAGCTGTTGGGAGGCATCACTAAGTAGTCTCACACATCCTTCTAGCTTTTATGTCTGCAGTAAATACAGTGCTTATGGTAGAAATGAAGGTCTTCCAGACTTCTGTTAAATGGAGAGGAAATTATCCCATTGGTAGACCTCAAGAAGTAGCAATGGTAGATGTGTGGAAGATGGCAAAAATACAGTGCCTGAATTCACCTCAATGAGCCTCTTGCGTTTTAGTGCTGGTCGAGGCTCCATAGGAGGTTGAGTATAAGCTACAACATTGTGTTCTGAATCTAATTTTAATAAATTACCTTTGATATACTTTGAATATATTGAAATTATGGTAAATAAGAAATGCCCTATGGTTTTTTTTTTTTGGGGGGGGGAAGCAAGACTTAGCAAGCTTCTATTTGATTGAGCTTCAGAATTTTCCAGAACTGTTAATATGAGTGTAAATAGGTCCAGTCATTTGATGGTAAGTTCAAAATTTTAGGTATTTATCCTAAGTATATATGTAGGAATAGTCACAAAGTTAAGTGAACCTGCTGATTTCCCAAATCTAGAAGCCATGTGAGGGCCAGCAAAATTATAGATAGGTAGAACTGTAATTTAACAATAGGGAGATTTTGAAGGCTTCAAATTAAGAGTTCAATTACATTGGATTGTCTATTTAGGTATCTAAGTGGAGAAGTTGAATAGTCAGCTGGAAATGAATTCTCAAATCGAGAGGAAAGGACTGGTCTAGAGATAAACACCTGCAGTAATCAACATGGGTAATGTTTATACCCAGAAAAATGGTTCAGAGGGTAGAAAGTGTATGGCCCCTAGCCAAGCTTGCCAACTTGAGTTTGATTCTTAGAAACCCACATAGTAGAAAGAGAGAAATGCCTTCCACAAGTTTTCTGACATCCACCCTCATGTGGTGGCCTGCATCTTCCTGTGACACATATATGGACATACATTAAATAATTAAATGTAATAAAAAGTGTATTGATCATTAGTTGATATGTGGTAAGGTAAATAGTAATATATGTGACTATCATAAATGATGACACCAAATAGTAGTTATGTAAAATGTTACAGAATTTTATTGTGACATGAAACAATGACAGTATCACTAAATGAAATAAGTGAAGTACTGACCTGGTAAGTTAGTTCTGTAATCTCAGCCTACTGGAGGCTGAGGCAGGAGGATTGCTATGAGTTTGAGGCCAGCCGGAGCTACCTAATGAGTTCAAGTATGGCCTGGACTACAGAGTGATATGCTATCTAAAAACCTTGAAAACAAAACCTCAAATAGATTCAAAGCAGTGTGAATAGTATGGTTGCTTCTCAATTTGAAATGCTTGTTTATTTTTAAAACGTTATGAACAGGCCAGGCGGTGTGGCACATGCCTTTAATTCTAGCACTCAGGAGGCAGAGGCAGGCAGATCTCTGTGAGTTTGAGGCCAGCTTGGTCTACTGAGCAAGTTCCAGGACAAGCCAGGGCTACAGAGAGAAAACCTGTCTCAAAAAAATCAAAGAATAAAAAATGAAATCATAAAAAGTAATAGTAATAAATAATAATAAAAATAAATAAATAATAACGAAGATAAACAGTAATAATAAAAAGTTATGAATAGTGGCTAGGTAGAATTGCCATTTACCAATGGGGATTTTAAAGGCTTTAAATCAAGAATTCACTTAAGATGAATTGTCTGTTTAGACATCTAAAGAAAGAAGTTGACTAGCCAGCTGGAAATGAAGTCTCAAATTTAGAGGAGGGGTCTGGACTGGAAACACACAACTGGGATACCCAGCCTGTAGGTGATATTTCCATACCCAGGTACTGGTAAAGTTCTCAAGAGCTAGTGAAGAGAGACAGAGTCTTAGTTTGGAACAATGAGGATCCAGCTTAGAGAGGATGCAAGGAAAAGAGCATATCTGAGCCAGTAAGAGCTGATTCCTATCAAAGAAACAGAAACAGTCAGTGCATATTAGGTTCTTGGAACTCAGAGGCTTAACTAAAGACTGTGTTACGATGGCCACTTGGTGGGGTGGTAATTCTGTTTAAACCAGCGAAGAAGGAAAATAAAAAGTAGCTGCTTTTTTAAGGAAATGATGAGTTTGCTTTTAGAAATGTTTTGAGAAATCTAGACATTATTGGGATGAATGCTCCACTCAATGAGAGTAATCAGGCCGACTTCTAGATGTAGAGTTATCCATATGCCTATTGTTACTGGTCCAGTACTGTGACCATTCCTTATCCACTCGTCTCACTTATGATGATAGATGAAAAGGGTTAGATGATACAAAGCTCCATCATTGTAAACAAGTTATTCCTTCTTCTGTTCAGTATATGTAGCTAATTTGTTTCTTGTAAAAGGCGCTCACTATGAGAACAATTAGGAGCCAGTAATCAAAACTGAAATACCACACAAAAAACATTTCCCTCTGTATTTGCTTAGACATCTTCTCATACATAATACAGAAAAAAGAACCAAAATGATGCTAGGTGAACAAAAGAAACCACAGGAAGCTTCACATTGATAGCTTATAGTTTGCATGATGTTAAACTCTTAATAATGTATTTATTTATTTATAAGTTCATTAACACCAAAAGCCTATATCAAAGTATAACATTAAACAATGTTTGAACATTTATTTTACGTCCATGTATGTACCATCTGCATGTCTGGTGCCAGTGGCTATCAGAAGAGGGGGTTTTATATTCTAGAACTGCAGTTATGGAAGCCTGTGAACTACCATGTGGGTGTTGGGAATCAAACCAGGTCTTCTGCAAGAACCAGTGTTCTTAACCACTGAACTATCTCTCCAGCCCCCAAATAGACTCATGGTTTCTGTATCATTTTTGGTTTTGGTATTTTTTTGTCATATTGATATTTTTAGTTTGTTTATATTTTAACTTTTGCTTTTTGCTTTTTTTTTTGGCTTTTTCCTCTGTTTTTTCCTTTCTTTGTTTCTTTTTTTTAGAGGGGGAGTGGAGAAAACATGAAATTGGGTGGTTAGGTAGGTGGGAAGAATCTGGAAGGAGTTGGGAGAATGGGAAAGAGGAAAGAATACAATCAAAATATATTATATGAAAAAATTTTAATAATTTTTTTAAGAAGAGAAGATCAAAGTATAACATTGCTATTTGGCTTTCAAATGAAATTTGCTATTTCATTTCATTGGTTTTGCATAATATTTTAATTAAGAATCATAAAAATGACCACTAATGTCTACCAATTCCAACTCTAATCAGACTGCTAAGAAAAAAACATTAGGATTTATGGTCATTTGTAATTATGGTCTAAAGATAAACTGACCTGAAGTTGGTTGAGTATAATTATATAAATTTCTTTGATTCTAATAAACTCAACAGCTGGATGTTAATTGTTTTCTGTGAAATTTTCCATTGTTTCTATGATCAAATATTTTTTTCTGTATGGAGGATTTCAGACACTGGGAAGACATCCTTTTAAAAAGTGATATGCACCTAAAAGTTCTTGGGAGAAAAACATAAAAATATGAATTTTATGGAAGTTTTATTCAAACACATATAGCATTGGGCTAAGTACTTTATTAACACTGACTTCAGTCTCATGAAGGAGGTGGAATTATCTTCACATTTGCAGTTATAAAAACCCTAATTTCAGGTGAGGACTTCCAAAGGTCCCATAGGTGTCATGTATGTATGCTTGATTTTGAAAGCAAGAATATCTGATAGCCAAGCTCAGCATACTCTCTTGGGAGCACCATTGATCTATAGTGGTTAATTGGTATGATTAGATTATCTGCCTCAAATTAAACTTTTTTTTAAAAGAAAAATCTTCAAATTCATTTCTCTTGATTTAGGATATATGTAGAAGAAACTGATCAGTGAAGTCGCTGAAAAGTTAATTCAATTTCTTAAGATAAACTGTAGCAGGTTTTTTGTTTGTTTTAGAAACTTCACTTTTCTGTTTCTGTCCAACCCCATAACCATAGGCTGTCTTATGAGATAATGAGTGACTCATAGTGAACAATAAAAAACTAGTTAGAGGAAGTTGCATGTCAATGTAATTGAGTATATTCTTCTATAGCAATGGAGAGTCCAGCTACGTCTGGGCTAACATTATTATAAGAAAAATTTCAGAGTGGTTATGAGAATAGAAAGTCGAGGTCAGTCTCTGTTCTTGAAGACACTGGCTTTGACAGCACATGACTTCTGTTTTCCTAAGCATGTCCTCGAGAATCTCTGTTAATCTGGTGGTTTGAGTACACAACAGAGCTCATTACATGCCTGGTGACTTATCTGTAAACTTGTGAGAGGAGATGGACCAAAATGCTCTTGGGCCTGGAGCTTACATATCTTTGGGGACTTCTTTAAGTTCTCAAGTTACAGAGTTTTACAGAGGATTCTTGTCAGTTACGGCCCCAAATTTAAGTTGCCTTGGATTTGTAGTGAATCTACATCCATTGCAAAGGAGACAGTTGATTGAATATTTTATAACTGAGGGAGCTATAAAATGCCTCAACGTTTCCCATCAAAATGAAAAGGCTATGTGAAAATGTCACTGTTTTCTCACCTGATTATAATTTCTTCTTTGAGATAAGTCTGGTGCAATTGCAATTTGGGAAAACATTAAGAAAAAAAAATGCTGGAGTGCCCCAACGCCCATGTCTTCCACAGCATTCCTAGGTCATCTCTTCAGTGAATCTACCTGTCACTATATTGATGGAGCTAAGATTTGAGGCAGGCAAAGACTATCTAAATAACGATATGATGTCACTGTAGCCAGGGACAGAAGTAAAATTAAAATGCTTTTGTTTCATGACAAGATCCATGGTCTTAAGGCTAAAAATAATTTTGGGCTACTATTTCTCAAAGAGGGCAATCAGTGAGAAAAATAAATCAGGTTTTCCAAACAAGTCATCATATTACAAGGAGCTTTGAGCTCCCTAAAATGGCCGAACACAGCTAGTAAATGACAAGTGATTTTTTTTTCTCTCGTGCTGCTAAAAAAAGATGAGTCGGATTTATCTCAGCAGTGGCTGGCTTGAAGTGCCATGGGGAGATGGTGACTTAGGTATGGTATAGATCTTTATGAAACTGTGTATATATGTAGAAATGTTAAACTGTGAATGTTTTTGGTCCGGCAAGGTGATATTTCCAAAGCAGAGCAGGCTCTTACCCTGTAATAATAAACCAGATGTCTGGGAACTAGTGCCGTTTCTAAATATAGATAGTCACCCCTGCATAGCTCCACAGACAGTAGCAGTATGAATTTGATTAGCATAATGAAATTTATATTTTGTAAAAAAAAAATTTCATACTGATAATTTATTTGGAGGAGTTAAGCTGAACATTTTTCAAGTAAGGACTTTTTCCCTTTATCCTAGATACTCAAAGTGTAAAAATTTAAAGATCACAAAATAGCTATATATTAAGATGTTTATATATTGTTTGATCTTGGGAAAAATACATAAAAAATAATAGAAAGTATGTTCATATGGTGAAGTATGATATTTAATGTTGAATATATTTGAATACATACTTGTAGTTGCTAAAACATTTTGAAATAGAAATTAGAACATGATCTAATATCCTTTGGTTGTCATGTTACCAAAATTAATTACAGAAATTCTCCTAAGAAATTAGAGGACGCAAGTAATGTGAGGTTGATTGGGAGTTAGTCAAGTGCAATTTAAAATCAGAAACTTTTGTAAATTGTATATATTTATAAATAATTTCTTTAATAGATTGATTCATTTGTTGATTGAGTAATTCATAAAGAGAAAGTGTAATGCAGTTATTTATTTCGGCCAAGATGGGAGCAGTTGTTCTGAACATCAATACGATCATTAAGATGAATACATCATTAGACTGCAGAAGAAAGCCGGCTGGAAGGGATGTGGAGGAGCCCTCCACTTTAAACCTTGTTAGCTTTGTTGATTATTAAAGGTCTTCACAATGATGGAAAGGACTGGGCCTAAAATAAATGTCAAAGGTCGTTTTTCTAGGCCTCTGTCAATCTTAATATCTAGTTGTCTTAGCTAGTGACCATGGGAAAGTGAGTAGTCATAATGAAGTAGAATCATATTCCTTGGTGTCTGTCTTTAGGATAAATAAAAAATACTGAACTTTATTACATCATTAAATAGGAACTAGAACCCTGACACTGTAAATATTATAAATGATTGAATTCAATCATATATCTAAGTATTGATTATTTGCAACTCAGTGATTTCCTACCTCTCTGTTGATAAAACTGAGTGCAGTGGTTCCCAGTATGTAATCTATTTTGAGAGGTAACATAATTTTCACATTTTCTTGCTTGAATATTCACAGTAAGAATTGATCTACATTTTGAAGTCCTCAAGCATTTCATTTTGCATTAAAATTTTTAGTGACAAAATAAACAAACGTGGATGATTTAGGAGTCATCACATTTCATCTTGGGATCTCGGTCACAGCACACACAGGGAGGTCAGAAGACAGGCAGTGGGAGCTGGTTCTCTCCTTCAATTGTGGGTTCCAGGGATCCAACTCCAGCTGACAAGCACCCTTGCCCACTGGGACACCTCACCAGCCATGAAATGATTTTCCTTTCTTTCTTTTTGTGAACGGTGGATGTGCCTGGGTGTATGGCAGTTTGCATATGTGTGGGTATGCATACAGGTGAAGTGTTTAGACTACATGGATAGTGCTTATACTAGCATCATACATATAGTGCATCTCTTTAACTGTTGCCACCAGGATTTATAAGTAAACAGTAAAGAGAAAATGTACTATTTGCCCCCTCTACCTTAGTATTTCTATTTTCAATAAAATACTATTATGCCATTAGATACAAAGATACTGTTGAGTGGCAAGTGACCTTGACCGTGTGTCGGGCTCATGTGCTTACTTATTTTTCCTTGTCATATGAATCTAGACTTTATTCAGTGGATTTATTTCAGTGTCATTTACAGGGGTCTGGTTAAGCTTCTAGAAAGATTATAATACTGATTAATAGGTAGAATCAAGTGGGCTTTTGAATTCTTTAGAAGGTGGAAATAATGAAATAACTTCTAAAGTACAGCATTCTTCTGTACTTATATCACCATTAATTTCATAATATAAACAAATTATAGATAGGAATTTCATAAAACTTGCATTGTTGACCAATATCCAAGTGACTTTATATCAGTTTATATAGTAAAATTAACTAATAGCTTTAAAATATGTATTTATTTTATCCTATGGATTTAACAAGCGAAGAGGAGTAGACAGAATGATAGATATTAGTATCCATAATTATACTATTTTATGAATATTTTTTAGTCAGTGTCGCTTTTATTTCTTAAATTTTCTTTAAATAAATTGTTTTCTGGCATGCCTCATCTGGTTATTTAATCACTTAAACCCTATATTATTATCTTTAATATCCATTCAATTAAACCAATAGAGACAGGACTGGGGCTCGTTTAATTGCAGGAAAATCAGAGTGAACCAGACCAGCATCCCTTTTAACTGCTTGAGTGAACACAGGGAGAGAGAGATAGGAGCAGTTGATGAATCTCTTGGAGGCAGAGGAGAGGAGAGTTCATGCAAAAAGACTACTTTTCCTCATGGGTGGGATATAAAAGACACCCAAGAAGAGGAAATTGAGGGGCATGACATCTAGGTTGGGAACTAAGTGCCCTGGCCTATGCACACCTAATACACAGAGAATGGGTGACCTACCAGGGAGGCTTTGACGATATTAGCACCATTTCCAAAACAGTTCACCCCATGTACCCTTTGGTAAGCCCTTTCTAGGACCTACCTAGGCTATGCCATAATTCAGACTTGGGCCTCAGCTACTTGACCATCTTAGCAACTTGTTGTAGCCCGTACACATCAGGACCAGTACAATCAGAAGCCTGGAGTTAGGAGAGGTAATAGGGCAGGCTCAGAGTGTGAAGACATGAATTTGGCTGCTAGTACTACTAAAAATGCAGTAAAAACATGCATTTCTGCTTATATGTGGGGAAGCATGTAGTCCAAACTTTGGGCCTTTTGTGTGACCCATCCTCTTTGACTGATGATTCAATAGATACTATAAGTCTGATGTAAGTCAATTTTAGAGCAAATACAGCACTCTGGATTCACAAACTCATTACTTTCCTGAAGGATCAAGTTTCCTAAACTATGGGATTAGTCACTGGGTCACTTTGTGGAATGCTGGATGTGAATAACTTACATCGAACCTAATAGAGTTCATGTTGAGCCACACAACCATGTTGTCATTCTTTTTCGACAGGCTCGTGGGCAGATCGATCACCACTGCATGAAGCTGCAAGTCAAGGTCGCCTTCTTGCTCTGAGGACATTGTTATCACAAGTAAACTATTATATTATACTTCAAAATAAGTTCCCTTCCCTTGAGCATAGAATGCTGTCAAAGCAAATCCACTCGAAAGTCATAAACTTTCTTAAGTGTTACTACTGTTCCTTCTTTATAATGTGTCAGACAAGACAATAGTTTTCTGTTTTACATTTGGAATTCTTTCCTGAGTGTTTTGTTATAATGCTATGTCTCCCTATTTCAAGTTTCTCTTATAGTATATTTGGTCATTAATATGGATATATTTTGAAATTAGTTATTATACTTATGTGTTATTTATTAAACATTCTAAATATGCTTTTTTATGTAGTATATACAGCTAATTATAGACTTGGTTCAGTCATATGTTCCCAGAGTGGTAATCAGACCAGACGTGAAAACAGCATATTTTACATTGTGGTAATTTATGAAATGCTATGGTGAATTGCCTGCGAAGTCAATAGAATGTTCATTTCTATACCTGCCTACTTCACCCAAGTGAGCAGAGCGAGAAAGAAAAGCATAGATCCCTCCAGCAAACAGAAAGTGACCGAGCTTGAATTAGTGCATTACATACTGTCACCTTCCAGGCCGACTTAAATGTATACTCAGTGTGGGGGCATTAGTGATTCCCAGTGTCACAGAGAAAGCACTTTCTTAGATGGTTCTGAGAAAGGAAGGTTCCTAACAACATCGTTCGAACAACACCCGGCACTTGAGGCCACCACAGTCTACCCGAGTTTCATTTTCTCACCTGTAACATGAAGATGTGTCCAAGGTGTTCCCTTGGAGTGTCCAGTCCTGTGACAGCCATGTGACTGTTCTGCTCATCACTTCACGGTGGGGGGAGGACCTGTGTAAAAAGGTCAGTGGTTTCAAAGGCTAATCCCTTGGAGAGGGTCACATAGTGTTTTCAGAGGAAGGCAGTCGCGGTGTTTCTCAATGTGTCTCCTCTCCAGGGCTGATGCCAGCCATGGAGAGAGAAGCTCTCGCAGAGCCCTCTCACATACTTCCATCATCTGCACACTAGGGTGTAGCAGCATCTCCTCAAACCAGAGTGCTTATGAGGAACTTGGAAAGGATGAGGACAAGGTTGATAAAAATTCCACTTGCTAGCAACAAAGATACAGTGTGATTGTCTCTGCCTGTGCCTTCATGTGTTCCTGTGTGACAGCTTATGACACGCTGTACTGTGCTAGGAAAAGCTTGCCTTGAAACATCATATATAGTTCTTAATGAAACGATCAATAATAGGCAATGAATTACTAAGGATCCCCCAGAAGGCAAAGACTCTTACATCCTAATAATTTTATATGATTTAGCTGATATTGTAAGCTTAATCGGAACACAATGCTTATTAAGCTAGGGAATGAAATGAAATATCTTATTTTCTACCCACTGGGAACTGTAATAGTTGCTGTAAAATTATTACCCCGTTTAATTCTCATGACCACCCTAAAATTTAGAACTCAAAATATTTGTTCAAATTACCATGATTATTGTGAGTCATGCTTTAAACACAAGTCTAATTTTGAGGGCATAGTTCTCAACCTTACTGTATAACTTAATCCAATCTATTAAGTGAATAACTACTTAGTGACACATTCATAAATAACTTACTAAAATTTATTTTTCCAGTCTGGATTGACCACTAATTTTATGATCACAGTCAAAACAAGTTGTCCAGCTTATAAAAAGTCTTTAACTCTATAAAATAAAAAGTAGAGAACCAGCATCCCACCAAAGATCTTAAGAAAACAAACTGTAAAGAAAATGTGCCAGAATCTATTAGCAAAATACTTAACATTGTTAGGTTGATGGTGCCATAATAACGTTAGGCTTCTTCAGCCTCAATCATGTCTGTGAACGGGACACATTCCAATGATTACATGTTTATAGGCACAGTGTAGTAAACTGTGTTTATAATGTATAATGACCAAATCAAGGTAGCGAATGGTTCCATCTGACACATTCTAAATTTTATTAACTCTTAAAATTGTGCATATTTGTTGAGTACAGTGTGTTTCAACACATGTATTCACTGTGACTGGGCAAACCGGAGTAACTGATTTATATTAGTTACTTTTCTCATTACTGAGACCAATTATCCTACAAGAAACCACTGGGAGGAATGGTTTCTTCTGGCTCACGCTGTCGTGTGGGGGAGGCTGGGTGACTAGGGCTCTGGCTGGGATTGAGGAGCCAGCTGGCCACACAGCTTGTTATATTTCCATAAGAGAGAAGCAGAGCAGACTGACGAGAAGCAGCAGGAATATAACCATAAACTCATCCCGAATGAAAGCGGTCTGCTTCGGTCAGTTACGACTTTCCTCTTAAAAGCTCCAGCACATAACTACAAGTAAAAATGAGATACAGAGCATTAAGTAAGCAACTGACACAGAAAGACAGAGACCATGTGTAGAAAACCTTTAAAATGTTGACTTGAAGACAGAAAAGTGATTAGTTGAAATTAAAGAGCTCTAGAACACAGTCGGATGACGTCACGTAACCTAACATGTCTACTGTGCATAACTAGTGAGGGGGACAGGGGTTCAACAACTGACCGGCTCAACTGCTACACTGGAAGCTGACTGGCTAGATTCTCTCACCTCTAAACAATCTCCACAACATTTACAGGGATGACGTTGTATACCTTCTTGTCTCACTGTAGGGTTATAATGTAAATGCGGTAACCATAGACCATGTCACCCCACTCCATGAGGCCTGCCTGGGTGATCACGTGGCATGTGCAAGGACTCTTCTGGAAGCTGGAGCTAATGTAAGTTATGAAAAGAAATTAAGAATTTAACATCTACTGACAGGGAGAACCGAAGTTCTCGTTTTATTTTTCTTCCCTCCTTTCTTAGTAGTATTGAAAACATAACAATACAAACAATGCCTCAGCCTTCTCAGGACATCTGCAGAGGAATCCCAGTCATTGTGCAGAGTAGTGTACCAATGATCTTTAGATTTTTTTGTTTTGTTTTGGGGGAATCAAAATAACAACAGATGAGCATCCGTATCTTGTATATTTGCTTATTTTCTGAACAAGTTTCTGAAAATAAATTCTCAGAAATCCTAGGTGTTGGTGCATGCCTGTATTCCTGGATCTTTGGAGGCAAGGTAATGAGGAGTTATATAGTAAGCTGGAGGCTAGCTCAGGAAACATGAGACACACACACACACACACACACACACACACACACACCACACACACACCCTCAGAATTGAAGCAATATCCCACATTTAAATATCCACAAGGAAAGCAGCCTCATTATTTCCTTCACCTTTGCTTGTTTCTCCCCTTTTTGACTTACTGTTGAATGTGTGTGAATTCCATACTTGAATACTGGTTTTTCAATGAACAATAGTAGGCTGTCCGTTCCTGTGACTTTTCTTCCACATCATGTTTCTACTTATCTCTTGAAGAATGAAAGCTTCTCTCATTGATGTGTATGAAGCAAATACGCATTGTCATATGTACAGGTGCACATTTCCCGATTAGTAGATCATGTAATTTTAGCAACACATAAACAAGTTCCTTAGTCCTGCATGATTTGTGAATCTCATTCTCAGATTTTGGGTTTCCTTTAGGCAAATGCGATCACGATAGACGGTGTGACTCCCTTATTCAACGCATGCTCACAAGGCAGTGCAAGCTGTGCGGAACTTCTTTTGGAATATGGCGCCAAAGCACAGCTGGAGTCCTGTTTCCCATCTCCAACACATGAGGCTTCGAGTAAAGGTTAGCTACGGGCTTATGTTAAGAAGGGAAAATATCCCTGGACATGCATACCCCTATTTGTCTTTCAGTGAATGCTACTTCTGTGGGAAATATGAGTGGAGGTACATGTTCAAGAGGAGAGCATCGACAGAAAATAAAGCTGTCTTTTCTTTGTGTTGGCAGGTCACCATGAATGTCTGGACATTTTGATATCCTGGGGCATAGATGTTGACCAAGATATTCCTCACTTGGGAACTCCTCTTTATGTAGCTTGTATGTCCCAACAGTTCCACTGCATCTGGAAGCTTCTTTATGCTGGTACTTTTCCATTCTGTCCATACTCAGATAATTGTTTGTTCATCCAACTAAGCTTCTTTTAAAAGTCATATCTCATTGTGAAAATATTCTTATTGTGAACATTATTACCTATGCATACATAATCTATTAAAGAAACTTGTCTTTGATGAGACTCCTTCAAAGCTCATAGATGAGTACACACTCTCTACAGGCTGCATCTGAGTCATCAATACACCGTTGGTTACATAATTGAGCCATTCCTTGTAATCAGTCATAAAATTAAGATTCTCCAGACTGAATATAATATTGCTAAGTATGTAAACAAATCCCACTAAGACTTAGTACTTGGATAACCTTATTGCCTACCAACCATAAAAACCCATGGACGGTCGCAGATTTTTGTACTTTCTGTCCTACTACTTTAAAAGGCTCACTGTTTTCTCCACTAAGTTCCTGAAAGCTCAGCTTTTGCTCCATGAGAAACAATCCTAACCTGTTGAGAATTTGGTGGTCTCTCCCACATTAGAGCTGGAACTCCTTGGAGATGATTTGTGCCTCTCCTTATCACCTGTTTTCTCTAGAACAGTGCTTCTCTGTTGTGTGGTAGGTACTCAGGATATTCATGAATGAGACACTAGGCTTTTATGGTGTTTGTTTGTGACTAAAATATACTATTTACTTTCAGTATATTCACACATATAATTTTAGCAACCTTTTAATGTATTACTCACATTATCTTACCTGGCCTATAAATGTCTTATAAGCAGGACTTAACATTCACTGTTTTATTCACATTGCACATAGAATTTTAAACATGAATTCTGTTACTATTGCTAAATTGTTATTTCCTAGACAAATTGACCATACATTTAGTATAACAATACAATATATACTTTATCATCCATTTTCATTTATAAAGAAATATTTTTCTCAGTAAATACTTTAACTTATGTTAAAGAACATTTAAAATTGTTGTTAGCAATGGTTGATTGGTTGCTATTTCAGGCCCCCTTTGCTCTTATAAAGTTGATAAGCCCAATGAAGTTTATGATTTCTTTAGGGAAACTTGGCCCAGAGATATTTCTCCACTAGATATTTTATATTTGTTTGAAAATACTGAAAGCGATTCTTTCTACTGAAAGTTGAAAGTACAAGAGAGCTGTGAAGGAACTTAAGATGAACAGATTCTTGTGGGTCTGTATAACTTTAAAAACTATCAGAAAGCTGACTCAGAAAGCATGTACAACCTTTACTAGTAGATATGTCTTGGTTTCTGACCATTTATATACTAGACAATGGTATTAATATCCTTCTATAGTGTTAAATACCATCTACTTGTTACATAGTCATTGAATGACCCTTGTGTACCAGACTTGTGCTAAAATGAATAACTAAGCAATAGAGAATTTTGTATGTCGGCTTAGGTTTTTCAATGAGAACATTTTCAAAAGTTTGAGTTTTTATGCAGATAACATTGAAGTATTTTTCCACTACTGAGGCCTTATGTCTTTATGTGTTTTTGACTGAAATTACAGAAGTGAACACTGACAGGCAAATCTATACACATTTTACCTAAATGATTCACATATTTATACTCATGTTTTCAAAGAAACCAACAAGCTTTCTTGCCTTAAATGAAAAGAATGAAAGCGATATTATTCCAAATAACTTTATGATAAAAATAGGTATGTGTGAACTTAGTCATGCTTTTAGGCTGGTGAGACGGCCCAGTGGATAAGGACATTTGCCTTACAAGTCTGGTGATATGAATTTGATCCCTGGAGACCATAAGATGGAAGGACAGAACTGATCCCTTGAAGTTGTCCTGTGACCCAAACATGAATGCTATGGCATACACACTTGCACACACACATCTCAAATGTGCACACATATAGACACACAAACAGTAATAATAAATAAATAAGGACCTTTTCAAAGTTATAAATCTCTTTCTTCTGACATCTTTCCAGATGTCAGAAAAAATATCCCAAAAAGTATTTGAAAAAAATATGCTAATGTGTATACCTCCACATCCAGAGGTAGCAAATTTAAGATTTTATGTATGATATATATCATAATATATACCACACACACACATATATACACATATATACATATATATAATAACTTGTTACCAATAAAGGTCCTTTATGTACCCTTCCCCAAGTTGTCTTCCTCTCTTTTACATACAAAGGTAACTACTCATGTAATAATTGCTTTTTTATCATTCCTGTCTGTTTACATACAGGTGCTGATGTACACAAAGGCAAGTATTGGGACACTCCACTCCATGCTGCTGCTCAGCAACCCAGTACTGAAATTGTGAACTTATTGCTAGAATTCGGAGCAGATATCAATGCCAAGAACACAGAACTTTTGAGGCCTATTGATGTGGCTACATCCAACAGTGCTGTAGAAAGAGTACTTCTTCAACATGAAGGTAGGAAGAATATATGGGAATGTTTATAAATGCAAAAATATACTTTCCACAAATAGATGGAAGTGAAAAGTGCTTTATTACTATATGAAGTAGCAATGACATAAAATTTCAAGTATTTATTGTAAGAACCAAAAAATTCAACTTGGGTTCTATGCAAGGAAAATAGGACCATTTTAAGATTTTTACTGTATCTAAACTTTTATGATCCCTTAGTGAAATATGTTGAACTTGTTTAAACAATGCATAATATGCATTTTTCCAATGCACTATCTACTTATATGAACTATTTTTAAAAATATTTGAGTGCCCAGCATGGTGGCACACACCTTTAATCCAAGCATTCGAGAGGCAGGGACAGACAAATCTGTGTGAGTTTGAGGCCAGCCTGGTCTATAAAGAGAGATCCAGGACAGCTAGGACTGTTACACAGAGAAAGCCTGTCTTGAAAAACAAAAGAACAACAACAACAATAAAATTGAGAACTGGGTAATTGAGCTGTAGGTCTAGCACACACCACACTGGGACATGCTAGGCCAGTTCTCTACCAATGAGCCAATAAGTCATATTTCCAAGCAGCTGAATCCCCCTCCCCACCCCACCCCAATGCCATCCCTTTTTTGATGTTGTTGTTAGGGTTTCTTACATCTTGAGCTGGCCTTGAACTCACTAGATAGTCAAGGATGACCTTGAAATTCTAATCCTCGGCCGGGTGGTCGTGGTGGTGGTGGCGGCGGCGGCGGCGGCGGCGGCGGCGGCGGCGGCGGCGGCGGCGCACGCCTTTAATCCCAGCACTTGGAAGGCAGAGGCAGGCAGATCTCTGTGAGTTTGAGGCCAGCCTGGGCTACAGAGCGAGATCCAGGACAGGCACCAAAACTACACCAAGAAACACTATCTCGAAAACCACTCCCCTGCCCCCCCCCCAAAAGAAATTCTAATCCTCTGAGTGTGCCTCTCAAGTGCTGGGATTACAGACATGTACCAGCAAGCCTAGCGCATGCAGTGCTGTGGATCAAACTAGAACTCCATGTGTTCTAGGTAAATAGTCTACCAACTGAGCTCCATCCCCAACCCATTCATTCCCCATTTTATAAGTCATGGTGCATGTTCTGCAGTTTGTTGTAGATGCATAATAAGGAAAGATTTTTTTTTCTTACCTTTAAGACTTTTTTCTTTAGCAAAATTTCTAAAGGTTAGTTCAGAATATAATTGTAATTTAAAAATGTGCCTTTGTGATATATATCTTGGTTTTTTTTTATTTAGAGCTCCTTTAAAGATCAGAATTTGTTCTGAAAATTTCAGTGAAACAATAATTTTATAATCTTGAGGATAAATATGTCTTTTATTATTTATTTGTATTTTGTATGTGTGAGTGTTTTGCCTGCATGCATGTAAGTGCATTGCATGCTTGGTGCCTGCAGAAGCCAGAGGAGGGCACCAGATCCCCTGGAGTTAGAGTTAAGGATGGTTGCAGGCCATTGCATCCTGTGGGTGCTGGGAACTAAACTCAAGTCCTTGTAGGAGCAGCAGGTGCTCTTAACTGCTGAGCCACCTCTCCAGCACTACAAAGAATATGTTTTAAAGAGCATGTATGGAACATTTCTCAATCATGAGACAAATCTCACAATCTCACAAGTAAATAAAGACATTGGTCATTAGCCAAATTCATTCACTGTTTTTATGCTTTTAGTTAATTCGGTTGTCACATGTAAACATTCATTTTACAATAACTATGTCCATGTCTTCTTGTAGCGACCCCAAGTTCTCTTTGCCAACTCTGCCGACTGTGCATCCGCAACTACATAGGAAGACAGCGGTTCCATCTCATCCCCCAGCTCCAGTTACCAACATTGCTGCAGAATTTCTTACAGTATCGATAACACAGTAAATAGTTTTACATTCTTTGAAAATCAAACATTTCTATTTCATTTTCTTTTTAAAGTATGGAATGATATGGGTGAAGATGAGTACAGTTCACCTGGGGAAGCAGTAAAGTGTTAACGGATTTCCATTTGAAGAATACTCATTAGTACTCTTTATGAATTTTTATGGTCTTCTGGATTATAATATGTTTAAAATAGCTATACTATCTTAGCAATCTCAGTGTACCTTCTTGATTTAGGGGAAAAATGAGAGTTTATCCACTTTATGTTTTTTATTATAGAGCAGAAAAGAAAATTGCGTACTTTTACTAAATTTTTAATTCAATTGTAAATTTCATACCGTGTTACATTTTGAAGGATCTGTATTCTTCAGATAATGGGTTAACTATAATTTTAGCTACCGCCATTGGTTATCTCTGTGTTTTTAATATTGACAAAAAAATTTTAGGGCAACTAATATGCTTTTTGAAATAAAGATGAATTATACACTTGCTGTTGTAATGATCAATTTACAAGAGAAAGATACTCTTTCCTCCTCTATACAGGGATCTCAAATTTGCTTTCACATAGTAAGTAGCTTGTGACAGACTAAAAGGCAGAAGGACTGAAAGTTAGTCCTGCTCCCACGATGACAGATGTGGGAGGTCAAACACCTGTGAGGGCTATTTAAAGACCTTCTCAAGATGGTTCACAAGGTCTGGCATCAGTGCTCTCAGATGTTACTCTACTCTTCTAGTTCAAAAACAGTCAGTACCTAGCGATACCAGACTGAAGAAAATGGGCCGTATGCTTCAGTGATGAAGTCCCCAGTTACATTCTGGGACCATCAATTCATTCAGTGAGTGAGTTCTGCAATAACTGTCCCAGAAGAGTGGGTGCCAGGGCTCCCTAACTCTGTCGTGTCTACACTCTAAGTGACTGGGTCACTCTCTTGATAAGTGAATTCCTTGGCTTCAGTCTTTGAAATAGGGTCGACGGTCAAGGTGGCAGATGAATCCATTTCATATCCTGTTTCTTTTGTCTGACACCAAGAGGAAGAGGGCTTTCTTTCCATAAACAATCACAAGGATCACTACTGCAGGGGTTCTCAACCTGGGGGTCCTGACCCATTTGGGGGAGGGCCAAATGACCCTTGCAGAGGGGTCACATACAAGATATCCTGCATATCATATATTTACATTACAAATCATAACAGTAGCAAAATTACAGTTATGAAGCAGCAACGAAAATAATTTTATGGTTGGGGGGTCGCCACAACATGAGGAACTATGTTAAAGGGTCGCAGCATTAGGAAGGTTGAGAACTGCTGCTCTAGCACAATGAGGTTAGAAGATTAATACTCCCTAAGAGGAAGGTGATATACATGAGTCTTTGACAGATAAAGAGAGACCTGTGACTATGACACAGGGCCACCTACAGAAAACACACATCGGAAAAGACAGATGAGCAAACAAAAGATTTTTCCTTAGTGTGAGTACAGGTTAGCACAGCATCCTAAAGATGGTCACACTTACAGTCTTGCTGAAAGCTTTAATTATTCTTGAGAGGGTAATGTCTTGAGTTAATTGTTCACGGAAATGTAGTTTTAAGATGCATGTGATGTGTGGCAGAAGGAGCAGAGCAGCAACATGATGTGTGCAAGTCTGTTTTCTGGCTGCAGTATCATGAACCCCCTTTGATGTCAAGATCCTTTTGCTATAAATACTTCCCAGCCCCGTGGCATCTGGATAACACTTGCTTTCCCGACACACTCAAGGCTCAAAGGGGACAGCTGTTGGCAGGTGAACACACATACTGAGAGTGGGTTCCATGGAAATCTTCACGAAAGTCAGATGTCCTCCCTGGAAAAAGGAGAGTGAAAGTGGAGAGATTTGGAGTAACGAAGTCATTCAAATGGTTTCCCCGAAGAAAGTGAGAGATTAATGAATTGGCTGAGTTTGGCCGAATTTCTCTTGGGAAAGGGAAGCTTGAGATAACAAAAAGGTAAATAAATTCTCTTTAGGGTAGACATTTTGCAACATGAGCATGTAGTTTGTCCCATAGTCACTCCCAATATATGGTTTTCATATGCCAAAATTATTTTAAAATGTTTTTGAGCCGGGTGGTGGTGGTGGCGTTCGCCTTTAATCCCCACACTCAGGAGGCAGAACCAGGCGGATCTCTATGAGTTCGAGGCCAGCCTGGTCTACAGAGCGAGATCCAGGACATGCACCAAAACTACACAGAGAAAACCTTATCTCGAAAACAACAACAAAATGTTTTTGAGCCCCCAAGTTACTTGTAAAAAGTTTTAATAAGGCCTTATGTAATAGCTTAGATGATCAAATCTCTTGCCATACAGAGGACTTGACTCAAACCCCTCAGAACCCACATAAATGTTGAGGACTATGTGATTTGGAATACTTTGATTCTACACACACACACACACACACACACACACACACGGAAATACTGAGCTAGATTCCCTTGCAAAACTGAACAGTTGCGGAGGGTCCCATGCTGACTTATCAATCAGATAACAACATTGTAACGATCTTCAAGTATGAATGATAAAATATTTTTTTTTAATTTTTACTGTCCAGAAACTATGCAGCCAACTTTTTCCTCCTGTGCAGCTATTCATACACCAATGAATAATATGTACCTGGGAGAAGTCCTTCTTTCTGGTTAGTCATGTGGGGACTTCTCAGGTAATTCCTTGAACTTAAGAGTATGAGGAAAAATAGCCGCAGTACTGGTTAATTTTTGCCAAGTCAATACCAAGGAGGGTCACCTGGGAAGAGGGAATGTCAATTGAGGAATTTTCTCCATCAGGTTGACACGTGGGATATTTTCCTGTTTGTTTTTTTGATATTGTCATTTAATTAGAACACTTCTCCATTCCCTCTCCTCTCTCCAAACCTTTCTTTATACCCCTTCTTGCTCTCATTCAAATTCATGGCTTCTTTTTCTCATCCATTGTTATTGTGATGATATAATGATAATGAATATCATTAATGGATATACGAAAGCCCGGTTGACTGTGGGCAGTACTATACCTAGGCAGGTGGGCCTCTGCTGTAGAAGAAAAGTAGACGAGCAAACCAGAGGGAAAAGCCAGTAAGCAGCATTCCTCTGGGGTCTCTGCTTCAGTTCCTGCTTCCAGGTTCCTGTGTGAGCTCCTGTCCCCGGTTTCCTGTTATGATTGACTCTAGCCTGTAAGATATAATAAACCTTGTTCTGCCCAAGTTGTTTTTGGGTTAGTGTTTTTATCAATGGCCAAGACAAAAACGCACATCAACTTTTCACCTTGGGAAATGTCACCTGACCTCTAGTCTCTTAAATCAGTGGTTCTCAACCTGTGGCTCGCGACCCCTCTGGGGGTGTCAAACGACCGTTTCACAGGGCTCACCTAAGACCATTGGAAAGCACAGATGCTTACATTATGGTTGACAACAGTAGCAAAATTACAGTTATAAAGTAGCAACAAAAATAATTTTATGGTTGGGGGGTCACCACAACATAAGGAACTGTACTAAAGAGTCTCAGCATTAGGAAGGTTAAGAACCACTGTCTTAGATCCTTCATGGGGAAAATGACCTAGAGAAAATGAAATTATACTGGATTTAGAGAGGTAAAGGGGAACTGTACACATCTTTGCCATGTGACTGTCTCTTTACTGACCCCCAAAAGTGGAATATTCTCCTGACTCACATTTGGATGGGTCCTAGTTCTTGTCATGACTAAGAAATATAGTCAAAGCAATATGAGACTGTTTGATTTGGGCTCTGAAAACTTCTGTTTTCATGTGAAAGACTGAGGCCAAGGCAAGAAGCCTAGGTTGGCCTACTAGAAGATGAGGAAATGTGGAGAGAGGGCTGAGAAACCCAACACCAAGAACCAACCATGTGAGTGAGGTGTATTAGTTACTTTTCTACTGCTTTGATAAAACTCCACGACCAACGCAACTAATGGAAGAAAGGGCTTGTTTGGGCTTATGGTTCTAGATCACCGGTTCTCAACTTTCCTAATGCTGAGACCCTTTAATACAGTTCTTCATGTTGTAGTGACTCCCCCCTAACCATAAAATTTATTTTTTTGTTGCTACTTCATAACTGTAATTTTGCTACTGTTATCAATCATAATATAAATATTTTTGGAGATGCAGGGTCGCCATAAGATCATGACCCACAGGTTGAGAACCCGTGGTCCAGAGAGATAAAAGTCCATCACCTTCTCAGCAGGGCAGCATGGCATCAGGCAGGCAGCTGTGACAGGAAGTTCAGAGTTCACATCTTCAACCCCAACCTCAAAACAGAGGTAGACCATGGGGGATGACCATGGGCTTTAAAACGTTGAAGCCCAGTTCCAGGGCTGTACTTTCTCCAGTAAGACTGTTACTCCCTGAACCTTCCCAACAGCGCCACCAACTGGCAAACCAGTATTCAAATGCACGAACCCATGGGAGTCTTACTAAAACAACTGCATGTGGTCATTCTGGGTCATGCTCCCCTGTACCTGTGGTGACATTTTATTTGTGCTGAAATGTGGTTATATTTTATTTGCATGTTAATAAATAAAGTCTGCCTGGAGATCAGAGGAAATAGCAAGCTGTTTTAAGTAAACACAAAAGTCAGGCAGTGGTAGCACATGCCCTTAATCCAATTGCTTGGCAGGCAGGGTCTCTGTGTGTTCAAGGCCATACTAGGGATCAGAGCCAAGTGTGGTGACACACACCTTTAATCCCAGTATCAACCATAGAGACCTGGGGATCTGTACAGATAGGCAGTGACAAGGAAGTGAGGTGGCTGGGCTAAGAGCCAATGAGAGGGCAGAACAGCAAGGCAATAAAAGCCTGGTTACACAGGAAATCGTAGCACTTTGGAAGCTACAAAGCTGGTGGCTATTCCTATTTCCCTGATTTCTAAGGCTTTTACCCCTATATTTGGCTCCGTGTTTTTTATTTAATGAGACCACTTAGAAATTCGTCTGCATGTACCAGGCTTTCTCTTGGGCCAACAACCAGCTCCCAAATCATGACATGGCGACTTATTGTTAGTTGTGAATGCTCGGCCTTAGATTAGCTCTTATTTTAATCTGTTTCTCTTTATCTATGTTTTTGCCTCCGGACTTTTTACCTTTCTTTCTTCTGTATGTCCCACTTGCACTGCTTCTTGTGTCTGGTTGGCTGGCGGCTGCCTGGCTTCTGGCCTCAGGCATGTCCTTCTCTTTCTCCCTCATTCTCTTCATTCCTTCTTCTCTCTTATTTCCAGATTTCTCCTCTTACTTACTCTTTCCGCCTGCCAACCCCGCCTAGCCCTTTCTTGCCTAGCTATTGACCGTTCAGCTTTTTGTTAGACCAATCAGGTGCCTTAGGCAGGCAAGGCGAAACAAATACAACACATCTTTACATAATTAAACAAACGCAGCACAGACAAATGTAATACATCTTTTCATCCTTAACAAAGGCAGCAGAGACAAATGTAACACACCTTCATATAATTAAAGTAATATTCCACAGCATAAACAAATGTAACACATCTTTGCCTAGTTAAAATAATATTCCACAACACTCCTCATATACAGTAGACACGGAAGTAAAGCCATACTAATGACTTTAAGCAGGACCAACAAACAGAACAAATTGAGCCCAGCCCAAATGCTGCTCCATATGACTGTATGAAGGAAATGTATTTTTATATGATTTAACTAGTAAGTGTCACAGTAGTTCTATTATAAAGCAGTAGGTACCAATAAAATAGATACGTCTCATGCCAGGGGTTTGTAAGTACTTCCATCTTATTTCTTCTCTTCACTTCTCAGTTACTGTCTTTCCTTATTCTGTAAGGAATTGTGAGGAACTCCTCCAGTTGGAAGTGGGCCACAGGGTGTCTGCTGTTGTTGATGACAAATTAAAGTCTTGTCATCTTATTGGCAAAAAAAGTCTCTAATTTAATATCTTCAGTCATCCGGTTATGTAAGGTGCGAATTTTCAGGTAACCAAACAAGAGTAAAATGAGGAAACAAAGAAATACAATTATTGATATGATATCCTCAATATTATTTCTCACCTAGAGTCCCCCAAGTTGAGAATGTGGTTGAATCTTAGTGGATAATCTATACAAAACCCTATCTTATTCCATCACCATAAAAGCATTTCATGCTGCTTACCAAAGAGGATCAGGTATTTTTTTCTAAAACATCTCTAATGACAGCAGCAATGATGGACACTTATGTTATTGAAATATTGCCCAGGCTTCACTGATTAACTTTGATTTTATACATGTTAGCTGAAACTTTTTAAAACGTGTGAATTTAAATGATATATTCCACTTGCAGCACTTACAGATTAACAGCCAATATATACCCTCCATCTTTTTTACTTATTTATTTATTACCATTATCACATGACCCAAAGGGCCCTCCTGCACCTTCCTGGATACCTGTGATTAGCTACTTTTATATCAACTTAATACAAGCTAAAGTCATTTGGGAAGAGAGAAACTTCAACTGAGAAAATGACTCTTCAAATTTGTCTGTGGGCAAGGCTGTATGTATGTTCTTGATTGACAATTGACATGGGAGGTCCAAGCTCACTCTGGGCCATGCCACTCCCTAGGATGGTGGTCCTGAGTGCTATAATAAAGCAGGCTGAGCAGGCCCTGAAGAGCAAACCAGTAAGCAGCATTCCTCCATGGTCTTTGCATCAGCTCCTGCCTCCAGGATCCTGCCCTGTTGAGTTCTGCCCTGACTTCAATTAGTAATGGACTGTGGTGTGGAACTGTAAATTGATATAGATACTTTCCTCCCCAAGTAGCTTTTGGTCATGGTGTTTTATCACAGCAGTAGGAACCCCTAACTATGACAATCAATCCCTGAATGTGGAAACTGCTTTTTACACCATGATACAAAGCACAAACGAAATGTCCGTATTCAGTCACCAAGACGTTTTAGTTTGTGAGTCTTATTTAGGATCATAGCCTTAATAAACTAATCTTCTTATATATAAACTTAAGCAATCACAGTATAAGATTCAATAGCTTATTTTTGTCATTCTAGCTCTGGGTTCACTTTTTGCAAGCACAGTTGGGAATTCTGTACAGTTAAGAAAAGAAAGATATTTATTTCCAATGGAGTTTCCATTTGTAAAGTGATAGTTACAGCTCATTATAGTTTATTTTTCTTCTATTTGTAACTGACTTGCCGTTAGGCAACATTATCCACCATTTCATCTGTGTAGATGATGGCAGGAATGTATTTTCAGCATATTATTGTAGATGATGTTCCTGGTATACATCTAGCAGAGTTATAGGAGAGTAGCTCATACTATGAATATACAAACAACAAAGAGTTCTAGATTTATTAGCTTCAAAATTATTCAAACTAATACTATCATTTGAGGGACTGAGACATTTAAGTGAATGATTAAATCTTATAATCACTTTTAAGAAGTTTATTCTAATATTGAAAATATTTAATTAGCAATATGGCAAGCAGATATATTCTTAAGCTTGGAGTTCTGATTATTTAAATATGAACAATTTTTCCAATCCATTGTTCAATTATTTCATTTTCATGGCCTATACTTTTCAAATGAAAATAATTGCAGGAGTTGGTGTAACTGTTTAAAAGTTTCTTCTCCATTCTAGTTACCTTAAAAATGGACCAAACAATTCAGTAAAACCATTTCTGAAAATCGGGCCTTGTAACATTACAAAATAGCATTAGGATGAGATTCCTAAGGAAGGAGAGCCTTAAAACAGATGGCTTAGTGCTGCAGCCTCTGGATGGTGAAGAGTAGAAACAGAAACGCAATTGGCATTGCCCTTTGCTATACACGTCTATTGTTGTGTGTCTGTGCATTTTGCAAATGCTGTGTTCCAGATAATACTTCTGACGATGTTTATATAGTCAGCATCATTAGAAGACTAGTGAAAAAAATTATGTTCACAAGCAGAGCACAAGTTCACTTGGTTATGACTCTCTCTAGTCTAGAGCAAATATTCAATGGGTGTTCTTGTTCATTATATAAGACTGGGATTTCCCAAAGTCGGGAATACCTGGTTATGATGTGCCCGCTTTATGTCCAAACTTTCTATTTACACCATTTTATTTATCCTGTGAGATGAGAAGGTCAAGAGCAGTGTGGCCTGAAATCAGAGTTCTTACTGCTTCCTATGCTGTGGTATATAAAGTTCTTTAACTTTATTCCCAGAGTCGGGAGTCTTCCAGAGGATCCATGAAACAGATAAGGTAACTCTTCAGGTGGTCTCTACAGAAAATAGAAAGCAAACAAAAACTCCCTAAACAGAAACAAATCCCTCATACCTTTCACAATTCATGACAGCATTGTCTCTAAACTGTAATGTGATGGGCAAGTAAACTATTCTCAATGATTCAAAATAAAACTCTTTTCAATATTAGATCTTGGAAGGGGTTCAGTAATTATACCCCATTTCTTGACCAAATTCAAGTGAGAGCATGGAGATATTTGCTCTCTGCCTCTAAGATCAGCAGAGATCTGTGGGGTCTTAACATCTCACAGACAGTTACACTATTCTTTGCATTTATGATACTACACTAACTTAACCCAATGAACAAGAAGCAGCTAGTTCCTTAGATGCCTTAGTAAGAGGTAAGTGAGCTAGCAATAAGGGAAATCTTTTCTTCAGTTATCAGTCAGCATCATGTCCAAAAAGAGAAGTTGCTCTGTGTACCAATCCCTGAAAACTTAATGTAAGGAACATGTTAAATAGATGCTTAAAAACTGAGCAACTGAAATAGGAACATCAAATTACTACTGCTATTGATGCTTCTGGCAGCAATTATCAACCTAATTGCAGATTTTGAGGTCATAAACAACTGGAGTTTGGAGGCAAAGCTCTATAAAATCAGAATTCTGAGCAGAAGGTGTCCACAGCTAGTGCTGCATTTCAAAAGCTCCTGGGGACCATCCTAGGACAAAATCTGGGTCTCACACTTCTAAGGAGGACAACTTGTGGGTGGGTGTTAAAATCCCTGTAAGAGTATGATAAAGCCAGGCAACAATGAAAAATGAAAAATAAAACAAAGGAAGAAAAATTGGATTGGATGCTAGAAGCAATTGCCAGTGCCAGGTGAGGTTTTGTTGCTATGGTAACGTGAAAATGAATAGCAAGCAAATGGAAAACAGCAAATCCTGCCGTTCTTCCTCTAGTCCCCCGGGTTCTTCAGACTTCTTTATGGGCAGAGTTTACCATATGTTTAGCAAAAAAGAAGTAATACTCCAGAATCCCAGCTCAGAAGCATAGAGAGTATGTGGTAACAGAGATGCATGTACTTAACAACTGACACATTACAGAAATAAAATTCTAACTTCAAAGTAAGACTCCAGAATTAAACCCCAGTGGATGGCTAATTTACCTCTGTAAGTCTTAGCAACCAAATCTTGGGTTAGTCCTTATGCATAAACACTTTCTATAAGCCTAATGGGTAATTCATTTCCCGAGGAAATATCCGTGGATATGTTAACATGGAAGGGTGAAAATTTCATGGGATCCCACATCTAGAACTACAAGAAACTTCTGACTGCTGAGAGAAGCAGAGTTAGCTTCCCCTAGGGATAAGCCCCCTTATTGGCTTTCCAATGCAGAATGGCCAGTTTTGAAATCATAGATACACCACCAAGAAAAACAGACTCAGCAGTGTGTGTGTGTGTGTGTGTGTGTGTGTGTGTGTGTGTGTGTGTGTGTGTATTCCCCAAATTTACCTTACATTAACTTAACCCAATGAACAAGAGGAAGTTAGTTCCTTAGCTGCCTTAGTAAGAGGTAGGTAAGCTACCAGTAGGGGAAACCTTTACTTCATATATATAGATTTGTACATACACATACATATCGCTGTGTGTATGTAATAATAATTAAAAAAGGTATCAACTTGAGAGTGCAGGTATGGGAGCAGTTCAAGGGGGGATAGCTGGGAAGGGCTGGAGTGAGAAAAGGGGGAAGTGATGGGATTCTCTTTTCTTTTTCTTTTAAAGTGAATAAACAATTTATTTAACATTCAAACTTCACTAAGACATGTGTAATATGGCAATTTTACTGGGGGTTTAACCCTACCAAGGATATGATTGCTTGCTTAAAGATTTATTTATTCTTTTATGTATATGAGTGCTCTATCGACTTTATGACACTAGAGATAGTTGTGAGCCACCATGTGGTTGCTGGGAATTGAACTCAGGACCTCTGGAAGAGTAGCCAGCGCTCTTAACCTCTGAGTCATCTCACCAGGCCCCCGGGGTCCTATTTTCATTAAAAACACTTCTAAAAAAACATTTCTCTATCCCTTTGCACAATTAATCATTTCTTCTATTATGAAACATATTTCCAGAGTAATAAAAATGATAATATACACCGAGGACAAAGTACCTACCTATTTCCTCTATTGCTCTAAGAACCACATATTTAATTACTTTATCTAATCCTCACAAACCTAAGTTTTATACCACATTCCCATGTTTTACAAATAAGGTTGATTAAATAGCTTGCCCAGAGTCACACAGCTAATTAGAAGTAGAACTAGTTCTTTAAAGCTTATGTCTTAAAAATATTATTTTAGTTATGTGTATACGCCTGTGTGTTGACTGGTTCATGTGAGTACAGGCTCTCTGTGGAGGCCAGAGGTGGCTTGATTTCCCTAGAGCAGGAGTTATAGCGGTTGTGAGGTGCCTGGCATGGTGCTGCGAACTGAACTCAGGTCCTTTGCAAGAGCGGAGTGTGCTCTTAACCCCTGAGCCATCTTTCCACACTCTGAAACTGTGTCTCAATCAATTCAGAACACTGCCTTCTCAAATCCAATTCACAGATCAATTCCTCTGAGAGCATTTTGCTCTAAAGACTTTAAGGAGTTTCCATAATCTTTCCTGCATAGCTACTTAATTTACAGTTGCCTATGACCACTTTGCAATAATTTTTCATTTTCTACTTCATTCGCTAATGAATTACACATGTCTAGATTAGTTACCGGCACGGAAGGACTCAGTAAATATTTGTTGAATGAAACCATGCATCCAGGACATCTTGAAGTATAAGAATATAATCTATAAATTGTTTTAAAATACGTGACTTTAATGGACATCTGATATAATCATTAAGGAAATTGGATGTGTATATATATATATATATATATATATATATATATATATATATATATATATATACATAGTTGGTTTTCGAGACTGGGTTTCTCTGTGTAGCTTTGGCGCCTTTCCTGGAACTCATTCTCTAGCCCAGGCTGGCCTCGAACTCACAGAGATCCTCCTGCCTCTGCCTCCTGAGTGCTGGGATTAAAGGCGTGCGCCACCACCGCCCAGCTAGGTATGATAAATTTTAAAGTTATTTTTATTTTTGAAACAAAATTCCTATGGCTTCCAGTTCTATCCCCCATTCCCACCCACTCCCCCAAAAAAACAACTTTTGCTGTATTCTAGAGCTTTCTCACATCCCTCTTCAAGATGCTTTATTGACCATTGGCCACTGCTGATAGACCATAATACATACAAAACTTGTGAACCCAGATAAAATGAAAGATTTCTCAACATATTGCAGGTGGAACCAACAACTTACACATGAAGCTCTGTCTAAGGTTTAATTTCCTCAGACTGTTACAGTCCGACGGGTCCAAAGATTCCCATCTTCAACATACCACTTCACTTCCCAAACTTCTGCAAGGCTTCAGGAGGTCTAGGGCAACTGATGCAGAGACCGAAGCCCCGCCCCTGGGCCCTATGCGCCCCACCCCCACGCGCGGAGAGCTTGTCTGTTGCCATAGAAACCCAGAAAGCGCCATGGCTGCCGCCGGTCAGGCAGATGAGTGTTCATCACAGCCGGCGGCAGCCCCATCCAAGTCATCCTCACCTTTACCGTCAGCTGTTTCCGTCCGAAAGAAGCCTAAGAAATGTGTGATGTATCCGCATCCCCCGAGGAGCTCCCGCCTGTCTCGTACCGTCCTGCGCTGGCTCCAGGAGCTGGATCTCAGCTTTTTCCCTCGGAACATCACCAGGTGCAGAAGCAAGCCAGGCCCCAGTGAAGGGCCCCAAGTCTCACCCCTCCTCCCCTCCGCCACCTGCAGGGCTTCAGCTCAGGCTCTATTGTCCTGGAATTGGCCGCCCTTCACCCTACAAGGCATTACACATCAAGACAGGAAGCTCCAGAAAAACTTGAAACATTTTTTTTTTTTTTTTTTGCATCGATTTTATTCAACTGATCATTACATTGTAGACTTAGGCTAACACGGAATGCATAACTACAAAAGCCAAGGGTTCTCTGTATTAATAGTAATAAGAATTAGTTTACCCTCCTTTAGAAAGGAGGTAAGTTCGAGTGTTACCTAGAGTTAAAAAGCTGAGGTTTACCGGAAACACGCTGAATGTCCCTGGCCGTTGCTATGGAAAGTGAACAAAATTCCATAAAAATGAAGACCATGGATCTTTTGCAGGAAGACTAAGTTACTAATTTCAGTAGTGGACTATTCGAACAAACGTCTGCGATACTTTCAGTGGCCATTTGAATCACTTGGCAATATTGTTAAATTGAATCATTTGGATTCATTAAAGGAACACCAAAGCCTTAGAGAATAATTTTAACACACTGCTTTCCATTAAGAGTCCTCCTTAGAAAAATGAACCAACACAAGTGTTTCCAGACATTTTGTCATTATGAAGTATTAGCCATTAATCACACAATTATATAAATTATATTAACAATACTTTCTTTTTCTTCATTTCCTTATTGTTATGCATCAGGGATTTTTCAAATGGCTACCTAGTTGCAGAGATATTCTGTATATATTACCCCTGGCACCTTAGGTTATCATCCTTTGAAAATGGAACCTCCTTAAAAGTCAAGCTGGATAACTGGGCACAGATAGAGAAGGTAAATGAATAAATTCACAACAGTTTACTGTGGAGTTTGTTTTAGAAAGTGCACCTTTTATATTATTGATATCTGTGAGAGAGAAACAGAAAGGAGAGAGTATGTCAAGTCTAGGATATAATTGAAGTTTGTCGAGCTCCAATTGTTCACATTACAAAATTATAAATAACCTACGAAATTCAGCATATATCAATTAGTGTGACATAACAGTGGCTTCCTGGCAAACAATAGCAAACGTTGATAATTAACAAAAATTTTAGTTCAAAAGAGAAGAGGGTTGATTAAATTCGTAGAATTTGGTTGTTTTTCTAGAACTTTTGACGGCTAAGTATTTTCTTTCTGTTATTAAAGTTTCTAGCAAAAAGAAATTTAAAACTACCTAAAGAACTAATCCATGGAACAATTCACTGTAAACCTGGGGTGCCGGAAATACTGATTCAAGAGGTTTACACTTTACTCACACATCGAGAGTAAGTAGTTTGAAATTTTCTAACTGTATAATTTAACGTAAACTTGGGATGATGTAAGGCTCATGAATAAGACATGTTTTGCCAACAATACTTTTGTTTCTTATTTCCAGAATTAGAAGCATCCAGGAAGACTACCCCAATTTCACAGACTATAGTTACCAAATGCGTTTGCCACTCGTTCCCAGGTCTACCCTTTCAAAGTCTATTAAAGATAACATTAGGTTATCGGAATTACTAAGCAATCCTAATATGCTCAGCAATGAACTCAAGATAGAATTCCTCTTCCTTTTACAAATGTTGCAAAGAAAATTGAGTAGAAAATTAAACCCAGGTAAGCTTTCCCTGCCGACAGGTGAGTTCTTCTGAAATCAGCAGGTTTGGTCTTGAGCTCAGATGGGAGAAAATGATGCGGTACAATGAGTGATTCTCACTGGAGTGGATTCTTTCTTAATCAGTTTCTTTCTGTGGAAGCCACAAGTTACATAGCGAATAGACTCCCATTTTTAGAAAAATGTTTATCAGCCTACAAATCAAACGTTTGTGGGAAATAAGTTCACATATCAACCACACCTCAAGAGAACAGGAACAGTTGCCTCAAGCGGTCCTCCAGGTGTTGGGAAGAGCTTAAGATTATCATGATTCATTCTTGATGCTGTGGGGAAGAATATGGTCAGAGATACTTTTTCTCTAGTATAGTTGTTGGTGTGGGTGGAAGGGCAGCTTTCCAAAGGCTTGCCAAAGCGATGGTTAAGTCATCTTAAACTCTTGCCATGGGGTAGAATATGGTCAGAGATACTTTTTCCCTAGTATAGTTGTTGGTATGTGGGTAGAAGGGCAGCTTTCCAAAGGCTCGCCAAAATGATTGTTAAGTTATCTTAAACTCTTGCCATCCTGCCCATCAGTTGTCCCAGGCAGGTGGTAGAGTAAGTGAAAGTGATATTCCATCTCTACCATTATCTACAATTTTTTTGCCTCTGTTTTTGTCTTTCTCATGTCTGTATCTTATCAACTGCCTCCTGGATTTCACACATAGAAAACTGATTGTTTCCGTAGCAAACCAACTGTTCAGGAAATCTGTGTGTCGTTAGGATATTTCTTCCCTTTGAACTATATTTACTGAAGGAAAGAGCCACTTTCTCTCCAGTCTCTGGAAGGTGGACGGCTGCAGCTGGAATTCTTCTCCACACTTGGGCTGTGTGGATAGCCCCCACATGAATGCTGCTTGGCCTTTTGTCTTCTCTTACTGTGTTCATTTCTCAAACTCCTATACTGTTTTTCTTCCTTGATCTGTTATCTCTGGTTCTACTCTTTTATTTGTGAGCAAAGAGATAACATAAGGTATTAATACCTTTGCAGGATTTTATACTTAAAATGTGTATGTTTTAAACATTACAGGTAAACATTACAATTTTGATGCAAAATGTATTGCACACCCATGTATTTAATACATATATATATAATATACGAACAATTTAAGAAGCTGCTAATGATGGTAAACTGTAAAACAAATTACTAAACAGTCTTACTAATAAAAACCCAGAGCCAGATATTGGGATTAAAACCGAGAGATCAGAAAAGCAGAAAGAAGCCAGCCACGTTTTTTCACTACTTGGAGACCCTCAGCCAAAGAGACCTACTTCCTGTATACCCATGCCTATATGCCTTTCTATTCTGCATCTCACTTCCTCTCTCTGCCCAGCTATATCACTTCCTGTCTGTCTGTATAGACCTCCAGACCTTTATGGTTAACTAGAGTTGGAATTTAAGGCATGTGCCACCACGCCTGGCTCTGTTCCCAGTGTGGCCTTGAACTCACAGAGATCCAGATGGATCCCTGCCTCTCGGTTGATAGGATTAAAGGCATTAGCTACCATTGCCTGACTTCTATGTTTAATATAGTGGCTAGCTTTTTCCTCTGATCCTCAGATACACTTTATTAGGTTGTACAATATTTTGGAGGACACAATACATCACCACAGTAAACAGTTGTCCATCTTTATGCAGTTTAAGAAATAGAATAGTACCAACACCTTCTCTTCTCTGGGTGGAACCTTCTTGATTGGACTCATCACACTCTCCTCCCAGGGAAACCACTGTCTTCATGCTTGAGTTGATAGATTAAATTTCCTAGATTAAATTAATTTCCTATATTAAAATAAAGTTAAGCCATATATACCATCATGTTATTCTCAGTTTTAGCCACACACATATACACACTTGTGTTTGCATGTTCTGCATGTGTTGTACTAGTGATTGAACCAAGGGCCTCAAGCATGCTAGGCAAGTTCTCTACCAGTTAGTTATATCTCCATGTGTTGTTTGTTTGTTTGTTTGTTGTTGTTTTTCCCAACAGGGTTTCTCTGTGTTACAAGTAACAACTCTGGCTGTCTTGGCACTCACTTTTTAGATCAGGTTGGCCTTGAACTCACAGAAATCTGCCTGCTTCTGCCTCCTGAGTGCTGGGATTAAAGACCTGCACCACCAAGCCTGGCTATATCTCCGTGTCTTATAATACTTCTTTTCTTTTCTTTTCTTTCCTTTCCTTTTTTTAAAGTGAGTTTCTTTCATTTTATTTTTTATTGCTTTAGTTGTTTTTCAGAGAAAGCCTTTGCCAATTTTTAATGTTATTGAAAGTACATTTTTTTCATACAATGTATTCTGATTACAGTTTCCTCTCCCCCAGCTCTTTCCAGTTCCTCCCTGTCTTCTCTCCCACTTTGTTATTTTCCTACACCATATTCTGATTATGGTTTTCTTTTCATCTCTTCCCGGATCCTCCCCACCCTTCCAACTCCACACCTTCTTTCTCTCTCTCCTAAGAAAACAGGCAAATAATAAGGACAAAGAAACAAAGAAAGAAAGAAACTAAGAGAAGGAGAAACACACACCGAGAGACACAAACAAAACCCATACCTATACATCTAACTTCTGTTGATTTTATGGAGCTTTGCAGTGTGCAGAACCAGTCTTCACATTGCCTGCACCTTAACATTTAAGAAGTGTATTTATTACATGACAGTGCAGAGAGTCTTTTGCAGATACAACCAAAGCTTGGAGTTCAAAATTAGGTGGGTCCTAGGCAAAGATCTTTCTCCAACTGAAAGTAGAAAGATGTAGCAGCAGAAGAGAGGTTGCTGACTGGGGGACATAGAAAACACAAGAAACTATGTGGCCCAGCTTCTAGGACAAAACAAGCAAAACAAAACAACAAGGACAAACAACCATGTTTGGTTGATTGCTAGGAAAGAAAAAGAACTCAGACCCACAAACGCAAAGACAGACTCTATGCCGAAATGAGCATGCACTGGCAGGGGGAGTCAACCCCAGAACTTCCAGGAAGGAACATAGCCCAGCTGATGCTTAAGATCATAGTTGGAAGACTCCACATGGAGGACCCAGACATCCAAACTGAGATTAAATTGGCTAGTATAATTTTAAAAATGTATGGTATTGTGTTATGGTAGAAAGGAAGAATAAAACTTTTATAGGTAATTCTGTGTTCCCAGTACATTGTCAATGTGATCACTTTTATTTAGTGATTAAGTGGAGCCTTTTGCTTTTAAGATCTTACTGCATCTGTGTTTTCTCTGAGGAGTGGCTTATTTTAGCACCACTTTGGAATGGTTTATTCTCCTTTCCCTAACTTCAAGGCCCGTTCACATTCCACCTCCTGTGTATCTGTTCCTCCGAGTTCTCTTCTTACTCACCTCACCAACCATTGTTTTATAAGTAAGTGTTGATAGCTCACGAAGCCGCCAATCTTGTTCTGCTCTGAAGTGGTCTATTGAGTGGACCTAGCTGATTTATTTATATCAGCTTCCACTGTTAGGTCATCAATGTTGCCTGTAGTCATGTCTGTATTCAGATCTACCTAACTGTTTAAGCTTTTCATCTATCATGTTTCTGTAGCTTCTCTCTTTTACTTTTCTTTTGGTCTGAACTCTTTTAAAAAACATCATTATTATCAATTTTTGAAAACCTCAAATTGCCACCCTTTAAGGCTACACTGGAAATATGAACATGTACTTTATCGTGGTCTAAAATTAACGTCTGCACCATCTTCCCTGAGCTATAAAAACCTCGGTATCTCGAGGTGAGGTTCTGCCACCTCCACACGTCACTGAAAACCTTTTGTCTAGCGTTTCACTTTGCCTAGTCAGGTTTTGTTGTTGTTACTGCTGCGGCTGCTGCTGCTCCTTTTCTTTTTTACCTTTTGGAAGGTGTCACTTAGGCTGTCTTAGAACTCGCTCTGCAGCCCAACCTGGTCTGAAAACCATGATCCTCCTGCCTCAGCTTCCAGGTGCTTTGATTTTAGACATGAGACTCCACACCCCAGCCAGGTTGCTTTTAAAGCAACCAATCAGACATTAATAAATATTTCATCTCATTTAAAAGTCCATCTTTACTCCTGTATATTGTTTTCTTTGGACATAGCTTCATATAGCCACAAGTACATTTTTTTTTATTCTTTAGATAACACTCAGTCTCCTATGGTAATTCATACTTTTCAATTTATTTTATTATTTATTTATTTATCTATCTATTTATTTATTTATTTTTGTGTGAGTGTGTGTGCGTGCATACCACACCACATGTGGTCATAAGACAACTTTATGGAATCACTTCTCTCCTTCCACCTTTACTTTTTTTTTTTTTTTTTTTTTTGGTTTTTCGAGACAGGGTTTCTCTGTGTAGCTTTGCGCCTTTCCTGGAACTCACTTGGTAGCCCAGGCTGGCCTCGAACTCACAGAGATCCGCCTGGCTCTGCCTCCCGAGTGCTGGGATTAAAGGCGTGCGCCACCACCTTTACTTTTAAACCCACTGAGCCATCTCCCTGGGCTCATCTTGATTCTTGGTACTTTGGATTGTGAAAGTTTTTTTTTTTTTTAATTTATTCCCAAAGCAGTGAATAGAGATGTTAAGAGTTAAGGGACTGATATTGATGGGTGTTTCTTTTGCCCTCAGAAAGCATGATTGATGAGCAAATAACCATGATGTAAGATAAGCTACAAGGATGGAAAGGGCCTTTAACTGTGAAGAGAAAATGGTCAAAAATGGGACTAGCTTAAAGGAAATTTGAGAAATGTGAAAACAGTTTTGTCACTAAAGTAAATACTTGTTTGCAGAACAAAACAGATTCTGTATGATTTATTTACATGAACTACAGAAATAGATAAGACTAACTCACAGTGACAGTTGTCAGTCACCTTGTAGGGTACTCTGGGCAACAGGGAAGGGCTTGGGGTAGTGGTATTACATGATTTCTTTTGAGCTATGTAATGATACCTCAAGGGGTGTTCATTCCAAACACCAATTCATTGGCATGAATTAAACTTATGATCTATGTTTTTATATAAGATCTTGAATAAAACCATATTAAAAACCGAAAGGACCACCTACAAGTCTCAGCGGGAAAAGACAGCCCGGTGACCCACGTTTGATGCCCGGAACCCACATAGTACCCTCAAGCCGTGACACTCATGCTCCCACCTCCCCCATTCATACATTCACTGAAACAAATACATGCCACAAAGTAAAAAAAAAAAAAAAAAAAAAAAATACAGGAACATAAAGACACGACCTTTAAAGTGATATTTTAAAATACAATGACTACTTTGTTCATCAAAAATGACCAATGGGGAGGAGAGTTATACAATATGATAAAAACAATAATGTTCTTAATTATTAAAACCCAATGTCTTCTTTCAATAATTCCAGTGTGAATTTAAAAAACAACTTTTGGTGTTTATATCCTATAGGGTGGTTCAACATCAAACCAACAGTGGGAGAAATTACAATTGACCATCTTCCTGTGCAAGGCTTTGGGCGCAGATACAAGTCAAAGATTTCAAAAGAAAGAGTTATGTCTTCTTTATGTAAGTTTTGGTTTTAAGTTTTTGTCTGGTAACTGGATTTTTAAAAATTGTTCCTCTAGAGTTTTGGAATAAGGTAAAATGTCGGTCCAAATTCCACTCTAAAACCAGGTATTAACTTAGTGATGTTCTGCGTCTTGACAAGCAGAGTGAGGTAACCAAAGGTCTTCTCTGCCAAACCACACTATACAAACCATCTGAGTTCACATCCTCAAGTGCAGCTGCTGGAAATAAGAGAAGCCTCACTCAGAGCTCAAAACCCAATCCCTCCACAGCTGGGGGGATGGGCTGGACTTCCCAGAAACAGAAGGACAAGAGGACACTATTTAATCCACATCAACACAGGAAGCACTGAAATCACAGCAAACCGCAGTCCACGAGAACGCAGGTGGCCCGTTCAGCTGTTGTGTAGCTTATCAGTTAAGAAAGCTTTTTTTTTTTTTTTTCCTTTTTCTTTTTAAAGTTTTGATGGCTGGAAAAATCAAAACAGTATTTCCAGACACAAAAACATGTAATGGAATTCAAGATTTTGTGTTGATAAACTACACAGGAAATACCCACCCAGCTTGTTTTCTGCCTGGTTGTGACTCTTTTTATTCTACAGTAGCAGGGGACAGTAGTTGCCCAAGAAATTGTATGGCTCACAAACTTTGAGTTGCCAGATTTAGCTAATAAGAACCAAGGTTCTTTTAAAAAAATGTTAAATTCTAAAATTCTTTTTAAATTTGCTTTTATTTTGAGACACCATCTTGTTTTAGAGCCCAGGTAATCCTCCTGCCTCAGCCTTCTGAATGTTGGGGTTATAGACATTTACTGTCATACCTGGCTACAACAAATAACATGTTTACTTAGTATATATTTTCACTTGAAAGATAATGCTTATCTTATTTACTAGGTACTCTGTATTTTATTTGATAATTATAAAATATTATCAAGTCCTTTATAGAACATATTTGCTCATGTTAGAACATGTTTCTTTGCATGGTAAATTTTAATAGGTAGGGGGTATTCCTTGTTTCCATCAGATATGAAAGAGCAATCTCAGCAGGGCCATTTCAAAAGAATTATGATCTCTGGGGGCCATTAATATATTAATACATATTATAATTATCTTTAAAATGGGTTTTAATCCTTTTTTAAAAAAATCATAAATTACTATTTACTTTTGCTCTGTTAAATGGCTCCGTTGAACAAGTGTTCGTCAGAGCCCAGACTGTAGATTGTAATACCACACCTGAAGCTGCCCATCAAAACCCCTTAACTCACATCCAATGACGTGTACAACATTTAGTATGTTAGAATCCAGCAGTTATGACTGACAATGCTTTTATGAAAAATGAATCCAGAATCTCTCTTTGGATTCTAGGAATGCATCCTGTCTTTCAACTTCCATAACCCTTTTTCTGTAAGTGGGATTTGTAATAAAGGCTCCAGCTTGGTGAGGCTGTCAGTAGAAACAGTATGGAACTGGTCCTGATGGGAAGACCACAAGGGGCATCTTGCTCCATCCTCTTCTCCTTGCTTCTTTTTCGCTATAGCTGTTGGATCTGATTAGGGATGGGAAATGGTGGGAGGAGACAGGAGATTCAAATCATAGTTTCCTTCCTGTGTACAAAAGAGAGGCAGCATACAAAATCCTGTATCTCCACATTCCCTCAGTGGTACACAAATGAATAAATTAATTTAAAAAAAAGGAATTTAGAACAGGGCCTGTGTGCTGGCTAGTTTTATATCAACTTGTGAAAAGCTAGAGTCATCAGAGAGGAGGGATCCTAAACTGAGAATGTGCCTCCATGAGACTGGGCTGTAGGTAAGCCTAAAGGGCATTTTCTTAATTAGTGGTTAATGTGGGAGGGCCCAGCCTACTGTGGGTGGTGCCATCCATGGACAGGTAGTCCTGAGTTCTACAAGAAAGCAGGCTGAGCATGTCATGGGAAGCAAACTAGTAAGCAGCATCCATCTATGGCCTCCTGCCTCCGTGTTCCTGCCCTGCTTGAGTTCCTGCCCTTACTATTTTTGATGATGAACTGCTATATGGAACTGTGAGTAAAACAAACCCTTTTCTCCCCAAGCTGCTTTGGTCATGGTGTTTCATCACAGCAGCAATAATCCTAACCAAGACAGTCTGACACCTAGTTAATTGCAACAAAACAAGACAAAATCCTGAATGCTTCATTGAATTGCTAATGGATGTTTCTGATTATGGTTATTTAATTTAGGACCCTCTAAAAGCTCATGCAGGTATTTAGGAAAGCTGAATGGCAAACTAGGCAGAGTAGTGTTTGTATGTGTTTAGGTCCATCGCTTGTCAAGCTGAGGCAGGAGTCTGAGTCTTAGGCCAGTTTGCATTACACAGTGAGATGCTGTGTCTAAACAAGGAAATTAGAAAGTAAACCATAAAAGAAACAAGGAAATGAAAACAGTTTGCTCTTATTACTTCAGAAAGGACTTCAAATAGAAGGAATGTTTGCTTTTACCATTTGAAAAATGGACTGCTGTGTAGACACTTCCTCCTTCATAGGCTTCCTTCAGGCTTCCTATTAGCGACCCTCTGGGTGGCCTTTTAAGATTTGTGATTCTCTTCTTTTTCCAAATGGCTGACAGGTTTGAGGGATAATGCCCTGTTCTAGTCACTTAGATTCTTACTCGAAGTACACTAGGATAAAGGAATGGTTTGCTTGATTTGGGTCATTTAATATGTGAAAACTCTTTTACACATTGTATAATTTTAAAATTTTTATAATTTATAATATGAAAGTAATTTCAGTTCAGGTGTTTTTGGCGAAAGGATACAATGATTACTTCAAGTCAGCTTTTATGAACTGAAAGTTAATAAAAGGAAAAGAAACAAATATTATACTCTAGGGACTTTTTTTTTTTTTTTGGAGCTGAGGACCGAACCTAGGGCCTTGTGCTTGCTAGGCAAGCACTCTACCACTGAGCTAAATCCCCAACCCCATTAGGGGGACTTTATTTTTTAGGTTTGGTCAGAATCTCACTAAAATTACATGCTGTTCTCTGGAATACAAAATTCCAGTCAACGGTAAAGCAAGTTACAATTTAAAAAGTTATACACTTAAGTTTCTGTAGTCACTTGCCTAAATCTTGTGTCTCAAGGGACAGCAAAGGCAGATTTCTTAGTTGCCACTGGCCCATCATTATTAGAACTGAATGATCTGGAGTCTGGGTGCCCAGAATGGATGACAGAGTAATGGGAGTTCTATAAACTGAGTTATGACCCATGCGTATTTGCCAAAGCTAAGTACAAAATCAGGTCTCTGTTTGTTCAGCTGCTTTCTGAAGCAATATCTAAAAATACATGAGTTATGTCATATTACCAAAATAAACCCTGGATCTTTTCAGCCATTGCTGATAAATTTTGGAGGAGGTAACGCATTATATTATATTATTTATAATGTATGATTTAAATATTCTGTTTACTAATTTATTAAGTATAACCAGTGCTCAGACTATTGTTATTCTGAAATAGATTTGCTATATTAGAGAGATGCTGATCGGGCTATAGACATCTCATAAGTATGAATTCATTCTTTGTTACTTTAAATATCCCAGCAAAATCAAGCAATGACGAGAACCAACATAGAGAAATTCAAGTGAAGCAAAGTGGAAAACCTTCTTGTGAGTCTGTTACAAAAGCTATTAGAACTTCGGACGAAACAAAGGAGGACACATGTGAAGCGGCTTCGAAGAAGCAATGTCACTAACATCTGCCACAATGTGAGAACATAGTGACCCAGCCTTGGATGTATTTCAATAATAAATAGCTTAAACTGGTGTCTTCGCTGCAACTGAGCTAAAAAAGATTTCTTTTTTTTTATGTGATTCCACACATAGCTAGCTTCTAAGTGTCAGCAGAGCATGGTTGAAAGAACGTCACATGATGAACAATGCTTTGGGGAACTGTGAGAGAGGCCCCAGGAAAAAAAGGCAGAGGTCTTTTACCTCAGGTGCATTTTTTTTTCCCTTGGTTGTTCTTGGACGTGATTTCCTGCCTCCTGAAACAAACATTGGCATTCAATTTATAAGACATGTTATTCTTGTTGGGTATCAGAACATAGCTATAGGATCCATCCTGGCAAAAGGATGGAGTGCTGTGTCCTCAGTGTGCCCTGAATCTGGGTATGGCCTTCTGTCTTGCTTTCATGCTTTCCCAGATATAATCTACAACACATGCCTGGCAATTGTGTTCTAACTGGTCTGTCCTGAAGAAGTTCTAGAAAAAAGGCTGCTCAGTTAATATTTAGCATGTGCTTATTGGCATTTATTTACATGGTTTTCTGATCATGTTTTTTCTGAACTCAAACAACCTTCCTTGTACCATTGATTTATTTCATTCATATATAAAGGTGCACTGAAACTGAATTAAAATTCCAGGTCTTGAAGACAGATCTACATAGGTTGGCAAAGGTAGACAAGTAGGTACATCAAGAAACCACTGAACACAGCCAAAATGCATGGGCAAGAAACAGCAACTCCCAGCCGGGAAAGTCTGTTGGGTTATATAGAGGCACTGCTGGGAGGGGAGCTCCAACACTGGAATACCCAGGTGGGTAACCATGGGAACACTAGAGATGCTTCAGTTGTGATCCAAAGCATTCAGGTACCAACTACCATGGTCAGCAATGCTCAGGCAGCCATTAGGGATTTGAAAATACTTCAGGTTTCTGTTTCTCAGCAAAACCAAGTTTCCTAGCAAAAGCTAGGCCATCACAGGACCTGCACCAGCACCCTAAAATATTGACATCAGCTCTGCCATTTTGGGGGCCCTGTCTTAGAGACCTGACGTTCCAGTCCTTTGTTGGTGGTAAACCACTTACAGTTCAGTAGAAATATTGGAAAAGGGAAAGTTTGGAATTCTGGTCCCAAGCAGGGCCTCAAGCTGGCAGGTAGTGATAGGAGACCTGAGGGAATTCTGTCAGGATCATCTGGTTTTCTGAACATCCAGTCAGCTCATTGTTTCCTGGAAAAAGAAAAAAGTCTGAAGAGACTAGGCAGTCCTTTCTATGAGGAGAATACAGATGCTAGGCTGAGGAGAGGTACAAGCCACAAGGCCACAGGAGAATACAGTGAGGGTCTTGTGTTGGAATCAGCCCCTGGGGGTAAGATTCTGCATGCCAGCTCATGTAGGGTATTAATCTGCTCTTCTAGCTGCCCATATTGGTAGTAGTTTGTTTCAGAGTAACAGCAGTTTCCTTCCTTGAGAATGAAACAAGCATCTCTCTCCTCAGCTGCCAGAGGGTCTAGGGACCTTCAGTCTTGTAGTATCACTGAGGCCAGGAAGCTGAGCTGTTCTTTTGTTAGCAGCGGGGCTGAAGTAAAATGCTGGGTGATGTCTGTTATGTGGGTGGAGATCTGTTGAGATGTAGACTATGACCCTTCCCACTGCTACCAAGCCCATGGCATCCCCCAAGAGTACCAATCATGAGTTAAAGGGCCACTCCGTGCAGGACCTATGGGAGTGCTAAAGAAGAGTCTCCCTTCATCATATAGGGTCATCTGAGGAACTAATAAGGTTGGGAAGCAGGGACCTGGGTGGAACATCTATGCTTTTATAGAGCTTAGAGTGACACCATAAGAGGGTCTCCTCTGGGATTAGTAGGGGTTTTGAAAATGAGCTAGCCTTATGAGCAGATGAGGGACAAGGCTGGAAGACCTTGTTGAACAGGCAATCTCCTGGATTTTCCAGGGGGTAAAGAGGCACTGGTGCAGAGAACTAGGGGAAATGGGACTCAGGATTAAATGGAATAGATGTCAGGGTTACCTTGGAGAGGGGGATGGCCACCACAAGGGATTGTAGCAAAAGAGAGCAGAGAGGAAACAAGAGGTTGTGTTGAGGGACCCCGTGTCTCCACTGTCAGTAGGGAGAAGATACAGGGAGACATTTAAGATGGTTGTCCATGAGGCAGGATTGAAAAGTTTAAGTTTATGGAATGCTGAGTCTAGGTTAGATACTGATTGTTTAATGGTCTTGACTGCAGTCCCAATAGGGGCAGAAACAACCTTCTTTAAGGACCCTCCCTCTATGAACTGGGACAGCTTCTCTCAGGTTGTTATAAATAGTTCCTGTAAACGCCCCCTCAGCCCACCTTTTGTCCTGGGTCTTTTGGATGGTGAAAGGAACTAAACGCCCCCTCAGGCCACCTTTTGTCCTGGGTCTTTTGGATGGTGAAAGTAACCATAGCACGCGAAAGCCGGAAGTGAAGTTGTTGAGGCTGCATGCCTCACCCTGGCTCAGAGAAATGATCTCTACATACCGGTTTGTGATCTCTACATATCCGGTTGTGATCTCTACCTCAGGAAGAGTCAGCCAGACAGTCCTTATCTGTTTGATCTCGAGGAAAACAAGATATTTGGGGTTATTGTGAAATGTGGAGGCAGGGGGTCTTTGGTGGCTTGTGCAGGTGGCAAAGATGTCACAGTGCTGAGAGCAACCTGCATGAGAGTCAAAGGTCAGGCGTATCTCTGAGTTGCAACCAGAGGTGGAACAGAAGGGGGCACTGAAGATGAATGCAGTTTGGGCAGAGTGTATTTGAAATGCCCATGCCACTTACCCTGTCTGAGAGATCAGGAGGACAGAGAAAATTCCCAGCAAAAGGAGGAGAAAGAGCCCATACTAGATGTTCTCAAGGATAGGAGGTTTGTCAGCATTCTCTAGATGAGCAGAACCGATAGAATGAATATAGATGATAGATTAGATGATAGATAGATGATAAATAAATAGATGATATTAGATAGATAGATAATACATACATAGATGATAGATAATAGATAGATGATAGATAGATAATATAGAGAATAAATAGATGATAGGTGATATAGATGATAGATGATAGATACATATATACATACACATATACATAGATAGATGACAGATACATACATACCTACATATATCCTTAGATAGATAGATCGAAGATAGATGATAGAAGATAGATATAGATGATAGACAGATAAATAGATAATGATAGATAGATGATAGATACATAGATAATGATAGGTAGATAGATAGATAGATAGATAGACAGATAGATAGATAGGATAAACAGGATAGAAAAGATAAGGGATTTGTGAGACTTACAGGCTGTGATTTGGGGTTAAAAATGGGTCTTCCCAGTTGGGCGGTAGTGGCGCACACCTTTAATCCCAGCACTTGGAAGGCAAAGCCAGGCAGATCTCTGTGAGTTTGAGGCTAGCCTGGTCTACAGAGCAAGATTCAGGACAGGCACCAAAACTACACAGAGAAACCCCTGTCTTGAAAAAACAAAAAAGGGGGGAGGGGTCTTCCCACTTCAAATAATTTAATTAAGAAAAACCCCTCAAAAGTACACCCAACCACTTGTGTTTTAGTTAATTCCAGATGTGGTCCAAGTTGACAACCAAGATTACCATTCATAGGAGGCAAGCAAGAGATTGTTAGCTTTAGTGATCTCATCCGACAGGAGTACTTATCTCAGAGAAGGGATCAGGGGCCTGTTAGAGCTGTAACACATGGGTCCATGTCGAGGCTCCCTGAAGTGTAGCCACTGTTGGGATGGTGAAGATGACCTGATGTGGGAGAGCTGGTGGATGAGAGGCCGTCAAATAAACCCAGTTCTGTGGTAGGGTGGTTTGGGTGGTAGGGTGGTTTGGGTGGTAGGGTGGTTTGGGTGATAGGGTGGTTTGGGTGATAGGGTGGTTTGGGTGATAGGGTGGTTTGGGTGATAGGGTGGTTTGGATGATAGGGTGGTTTGGGTGGTAGGGTCAGCTGAGTGAGGACACAATCAGCGTTTCCACTGAGGCGTTTGAATAGAGTACGTGAAGGTAAATAGTCATAGAGCGGGCCTGATTCCAGAGGGTAACTTTCCTGGAAGAATAGGACAGCAGTACATTAACTCAAATGGGCTGAGGGAGGAGGGGCTGGCGCCTGTCCTGAATGCAAGTTAGGGTGAGAGGTAAGGGTTGAGTCCAAGGAAAGTCAAGTTCAGAAGACAATTTCAGTCCATGAGTTTTAATAAACATTAGCCCTCTCTACCTTTCCTGAGGATCTAGAATGGTAGGGAATGTGAAGATGCCAGAGCTCTTGACACTAGCTGGGTGACTTTAGAGATGAATGCCAGGCCATTATCTGACTGTATAGATCTAGGAAATTCAAATATGAGCAAAATACTCACGTGGTGGAAACATACCACTTCTGCAAACTCACCCATAATAAGGAAAGCTCCCACCCACCCTGAGAAAGTGTCTACCATAGTAAGAAGATTATTTATGTGTTGTTGTTGTTAGAAGGCATATGTGTAAAATCTACCAGTCTCCCCTAGGATGACTACTCCAAAACTGGTATGGTTTAAAGGAAGGAGGAGTTCACAAAGCTCCCTGTGGGGAAGTTTGGATACAGGGGTGGGGCATCCTTAGGTGACCAGGAGACCAGAAAGGCTGGGGTGGAAGAGAGGTTGGAGGAAGTGGTGAAGAGGTTGATACCCAATATGAAAGGACTTGTGGACGTCTGTCAGGAAGGGTTTTGCCTGAGCATCAGGGAGAAGTATCTGTCTTGTAGAAGAAGCTGGCACCAGGGGCCTACAATGGCTTCCATGGCCCAAAGAGTCAGTTACTGGGACTCAGGGTAGGTAGGCATTTTATTGACTTTCATGTCTTTTGAAGTCTATCTGCTTTGCAGATTATATAGTCCTTTATAATTCAATTAAAACTTCCCTGTAAATGTATAAATAATATCATTTATCAATGAGATACATATTTTTCCTTTGGAATTATAGAAATATTTTTATTTTTGAAATTAATAAAATTTAATATAATTTCTTCAAGTTTTCCAACCACCAACCCACCTCCCAACCTATTATTCTTGAACAACCAAAATGAAGGTTATAAATAATCCAAATTTTCTTTTTACAAAAACTACTAATTATGGAGAAAAAAAATCTTCAGTCAAAATGGATTGAGTCGTATTCCAGTTCCTAAAGGTGAGAATGGATTCACCTTTGCCCACATCAGAGCATCGTTCAAAGAAATAGTCGATTTCCCATCTTCCAGGAAATACACAGGGCCCTGTGCACAGAGTTGAGAAGAGAGAAGATGAAACTATACATTGGAGCATTGGCTTAAAGTTTCAGCTTTATACTATAATTTTAATTCTTTGTATGCAGCAGTACTATCAATGACAATAAGTGTTGTTCGTTTATTAATTGCCCCATAACATATCTTACAAAAGCCCATTGTCAAGTAACAGACTTGGACATACGTCATTGAGTTAGGTATGTAGCTGATGTCAGCATGCCTAGAAAGTGACTGAAGCCAGACACTTGGGTCCCTCTCAACAGACGAGGAGGAAGATACTGCTGTACATGTGTGTGATTTAAAACTATACTCTGTCACATGATTGAGAGACTATTTATAGTTTAGTCCCATCAGTTATTAGCACATCATGAGTTTTGAAAAGTCTTCCCCATCTGTCTCACTCTGCTCTGAGAAGGAATGCATGATAACAAAGAAAATCACAAGATAAGTACAGTTTTAGTTTTTTGGTTAGGCTATAAATCTATCAAGTTCTGGTTATAATCTTTAAAGATATGTTCTATTGTTTGCAATTTACTTTTAGAGTTGGAAAAGTTGATCACTAGTTAGCTTCACATTATTATTATATTAGTGTGCAGTCATGTGTCCTGTGCTTTGGAGTTTATTGTTTTGTGTTCTCAAGAGTCTGGCTTACAATTGGCCAGCTAAGCTATAAGCAGGGATTGTACTAATGAGCAGCTATTACACTTATTTTGAGTGTCTGGATCACTCATTGGCCTGGCATGTCATTATAATAAACATATTTTTAATATTAAATCAGAACTATAAGGACCCGTGCATTGAAATGTGTATGACACTGGCAGCTGGAGCACTCTGTG